>NC_092210.1:6215711-6295859 GCF_043381705.1 Parasteatoda tepidariorum
ATTTTTATTTCTTTTTTGTATAATTTTAGATTTTATCTTTAAATATGTATTTATATTTTTTTATTAATATGTGAACGAGTTCCAAAAGTGTTTTTAGTATTGTATAATATTTGTTGAATTTTCATTTTAATCTTTTTAATAGAACAAGGAAATAATTACTAAAGATAGGTAAAGTTTTTTTTAAAACTTTTTTTTTTGGGGGGGGGGGGGACAATAGAACTAAAATTATCCTAGAGCATGTTTGAAAAACAGGAGGTGCACCCTAGTTGTTCAAGGAATTGATCAATCCCTTCCAATGATGTATTTCAGATTCTAATCCCAGAGATGGCTGGTTGATATAAAATATTCTTTAGTGTATCATGAGTTAGTTACCCTTGCCTTCAGGCTTACTGTGAACGGTTTTCCTCTCCACGTAATATAAATGCTGAATCCATCAAAAAAGTCCGCCACGAAAGCTAGTTTGTGCCAAGAGGTCTCTTGTTTTCAGGTTAGGTTCAAAACTACAAGGTTATTTGGTTGAAAAGTGATTATCATAAGCCAAAAAATAGGTTAGCTGTTCTAACTTTTAAGTTTGTGAGCATTAAACTATGAGATTATTTAAAACGAAGGGTTGCTGTCTTATAGTCTAATTGTACTGCATTCTCACATCCAAAGACAAAGTTTGTATTTCTTGTATGAAAAGTTCGTTTTTTAAAGTAGATCCATAATAAATATTCAATGATGAAACAATTTCTTTTCAAAGTTGTATTACAAAGTGTATTTTATCAATTTACAAATTTCACCTTATGATTCTCATTTATTAACAGTGCAATCCATATTCCTGCAATCAATTGTAATGAATTATACAAACAAGCAGTTGTCAGTATAGTTTTAAAAATTACATACGGATTTTTAAAATCATTAAAAAAATTCCTAATATATAAAACTGTTAACACCTTAAATTAAAACCCTGAGATAACCCAGGCATTTTCAATGTTTTACAAAATAATTGTCCCATTAAATTAATCTTTTTCATTTTTGAATCTTAATTCTTTTGTTCAGACGTTCAGGTTATTAAAATGTTTTTAATAATGCTAAGTTTAAAAGTTACTTATTTTTTTATTAATTTATTTATTTTCGTTATTCAAGTAAGAACACCGATTAAAACCAATGAAGTCATAAATAAGATATTAGAATGTAACACAGCAAAGAGTATAAAAAATATACTTTTAATTCTTTAGATTAAATTAAAAATATAATTTTTTATAAATTTTAACTTATCAAACAATTAAAAAATTTATTGTTAGTATTTGTATTAAAATCTAATTACAAACCAATACTTTTAATATCCTTGCTTACTATTGCTATTTTAATATTTCAGGACTTTCCTTGGTTGACAAGATCAAAATTATGAACAAAAAGAACTTTTGCTTTCTCCAATTTTTTAAAAAGATACACTAAGTAAAATATATTGGTGATGATATATTACCTGGAAGATAGATTTTGTAAGCATTGTTTTGTAATGACTTATTTTATATTTGTTACTTGTTAATTTTTATAGAATTTTATTTATAAATAAAAAAAATTTTATGGAAAAACTTCTATATTACTCTTTATGTTAATTTCATGAGTTGGTATCTAACTTGCGGGTAATAAGTTTGCAGTCACTATCAAAGAAAGAACTACTAAATCAACCAAACCTTATACATAGCTGCCACCATGGATAGGGAAAAATTCAGCAGATTTCATGAAATAATATAAATTTCTTGACAATTGTTACAAAATGTACTAAATATTTTACACTGTACTTATTTAGTAACAATTAAATATTCAAGCAGGCTATAATCTGCACAAAAATTCTATTTCATTAGGGATCTTTTAAGGAAACTTACTCAATTTTAGGGAATTTTCTAAAACATACAAAAACCAGGAGAGTTTTTATTAACCAGTTGACGAGGAGAAACTGGCAAAATCTAGTAGAGTTGGCAGCTATGCTTATTGCATATTCATGACCAGCTGAATATAGTGCAGAATTCCAAATGCTGCCTTTATTCCTAAATAATATAAAGTGCTATAATCTTAATTGGAGTTATCAATTCTGCAATAAAATAAGTATGCAATATAATATAATTAGACTATTTCATATTATCTGCCTTTATTCTCAGATAATGTGGAAATTTTCAGGACATTTATTGAAATGTTTAATAATAAAGGACACTTTCTTTTTTTTATAAGAATTTAAGGACAACTTTTGAGCCCTCCAATAAAAAGTATGAAATATTATTGAAGATTCAATTTAGCTTTCTGAAAAAAAAATATTTAGCCTTGCTTTTTATAGGGTGAATTTTTGTCTAGTAATTTTACGTTTAAATAGTTTTGGGATTGAGATTGAATTTATAAAAAGAAATTCATTTAGATTATTGCCTAAATTTAATTTTTAAGACCATTAATTTTTTTTAAGGAAAGGTTGGTGGGATTTTAAAATTTTACCTACTGTAAAAAATTGGACTTATAATTGATATTCTGTTTTTATAAATAATTAAATATATAAATTCTGAGTTTAGAACTACAAATTAACTCGAGGAAAAATGATCAAATAGGTTCCTAATGTTGGCCTCTCTTTTTGATTCCATCCTAACCTTTATTACCCACATTTATGTAAGCAAAACCCTTCATTGATTTTTATTTCTTTTTTGTATATTCTAAAGTTATTAGCAGATTGCCGCAAAAACTTTAATTAGAAAAATATATTTTTCATTGACATTTAAAAATCAATGCTGCTTATGGGAAGTATTTTTCCCATGACTTTACTAAGGTTTAAAAAACTCAGGGGGTAGAGCATTTGTCTTCCAACGAAGTGAACTGGGTTTGAATCCAAGAAATGGCTACTCGATACAAATTCCACATCTGGCTCGCACCAACCATAGTGCTGACGTAAAATATCCTCAGTGGCAGACGGATCATGAGTTAGAGTCCTCTTGTCGTGAGGTTTTCCTCTCAATGTAACGCAAATGTGGGTTAGTTCCATCAGAAAGTCCTCCGGGAAGGCAAATTTCTCCCTAGTCTTGAACCAAAAGTTCCCTTCAGGGTGACATTAACCAGATTTTTCAACATAAAATAAGCACCTTTTAAGTACTTTTTAAGCACTGAAAAAAAATTTTAATCACTTTCCAAAAAAAAAAAATTATAATAATAATTAGGATCTGTGCAGTAATAAAAATAATTTTCTTCGATTGTTTAAAATTCTTCATTTATAAAATCAAAAAAATTTCAAAAACTTTACATAATCATGGTAAAATAACTAGTTTTTGATAAATATTGTTGAGAAAATTGTGAAAATCACGCATTTGTAATTTTAGAACGACAATCGATACGGCAAAGAAAAAAATCTCTTTTCAAAAGATAGAAAATTAAATACTTTTTACAAACCCAGAATAAAAAAAAAGCACCTTTAAGGGTTTTTAAAAAACCTAAAAAAAATAAAAAAAAGCAACTTTAAGCACTTTTTAAAAACGCTACACACCCTGTCCTTGTCCTCTGGATTGGGTTCAAAATTACAAGGCTACGGAGTTGAATATTAGTAGTCATAAACCCAAAAAATGTTGAAAAATGAAAACCCCGGCTGTTCAATGATGGTTATAAACTAAAATATAAAGAGTAATGGAGTAGCTTCAAGCAATTTTGTATAAAATTTTCGGTTTTTGAAAAATAATTGCATCATCAAAAAGAAGAAAGGCACACTTAATTTGTCATAAAGAAAAACTGAACTTTATTCTAAAATAAATAATGATGAATTAGTCTCAACAAGTGTGAAAAACAACACAAAAAATTATAACTAAACATAGAATAGAAAAAAATATTGCAAGTCTTTTAAAAATATTTTTTGTAGTTACCGTTTCATAGTAAAAGTTCAATATCATCGTGTTACGAAAAATATGTAATTGCAGGCATTGTTTATCACAGTAAAAAACTGTTCAGCAACTAACAAGTGGATGAGCTCCATCTCGAACAACAGTACGGTAAACACAGAAAATATATCATTGTTTGTTTGTATATAAGGCCTCCTCAAGTTATTTTGGAGATTCTAAAGGCACTTTTTGAGCGGCACTATTTTCTTGGATTCTTTTCCTTCCTAAAGGATGAACTCTGATTGCTGACTGGAACAAGTTGCTGCTGAAAAAGGAAAAGATATACTTCAATCTGCAGTTTTCATAAAAGTAAAGAAAGTTATATTTTACCAGCATTGAATATTGGTTACCATTGGTCACACATCTTTTTTCATTCATACTTTTTCAAGAATTCATTTAGTAATTTAAGTGTTTTACCCATTTTTACATACTAACAAAAGAGATATTTTTTAAAGACTGTGATTTTAAAAATTTGCCAATTCTGAACGCTCTAGATATACAGTCGAGTCTCATTAACGTGAAATCGCTTAGCGGGAAATATAGTTTTACATGAACACATGTTTGGTCACGTGAGTCAGCAATCAATTATTATTGTATTTTACATGTTTAACATGAAATTTACAAGCTGAATATCATTCAACATGAAAGGGAACTGAACACAACACAGATAAGAGGCATGTGAATAAAGTGCCAATTATTCATTTCGACAAATGCTATTTCTATTATCCACCTTTAAATGGACAAAAATATAAATTAATTACTTAAATTGGCCAAAACTTTTAAAATGACTACATTTGAGGTCATTACAAAACTCTAAACTTTCTTCTAAAACTGCCGTTTTGTGTTCTCCAATTAAACTGCCTCGAGTTTGAATCCCAGTGAAGGCAGGTCGATATGAATTCTGCATGTGGCTTGCACCGACCACAGTGCGGACGTGAAATATCCTCATTGGTAGATGGATCATGGGTTAAGAGTCCCCTTGTCGTCAAGCTAACAGTGGGAGGTTTTCTCTCCATGTAACGCAAATACGCGTTAGTTCCATTAAAAAGTCTCCACGGAGGCAATTTTCTCATAATACTTGATCCAGGAATTCCCTTGCTTTTCGATTAGATTCAAAATTACAAGGCTATGGAATTAAACATTAGTAATCGCAAACCCAAAAAATTGGGTCGGCTTTTCAAGGACGGTTATAAAATTAAATAAAACTCCTTGCATACACTTTAATCTTAAAAATACTTAATTTTTTAAAGATTTCCTCCAGATTCCCTGATGATTACGAGAAAAAAGTACAAAAATAATCGGAATTGTGATAATTTAAATATAAGAAATATTATTGTTATTATTTGGTTACAAGTCTTGTTGCATTGGAACCTAAGCGCAATAATTTAAATACATAAAAAATAAAATCAAAGGTGTGGAAAAGAATTAAAAACAATATAGCTATCAAATGCATTAAAAGGAAACATCCATAAATTCGTTACAAATGAGCAAAAGATTATTAAATATTAAAATTTTTTGAGTAAAGTTACAAATGTTTCAGAGAGCAGGGAGGTAGGTGAATGATCAACCATGTTTTTTTTTTTCATAATTAAAAGAATTATATCTTGTATGACCAATAGAATCTAATGAATTATGTAGAAATCAATCACCTTTTATTCTAAAAGTAAATAAAGAGGGTAATCAACAAAATTTTTTATAGCAACTACATACCTGCCAAGTCACCTGTTTTTTAATGAACACTCTGTATTTTACAACTATCTCTTGTTTTTCTGTATATTCTCAAATTTCTCCGTATTCGTTGAAGAAATGAAAAAAAAAGAAAGAAAGAAAAAAAAACAATTTTGATTATAAAATATCTGCTAATGGCAAATATACTTCTCTTATTCCTCAACAGATGGTGCAAGTATTGCAGTATGTTGAGTGTTAATAGTTTAAGTAATTATAAATAATGGTTTATAAAAATCTTTTTTAGATTAAGATTTATATACATATTTTTTACTTTGCTAAATGTAAGTGCTTATATTATTTCCACTTTTAAATTTCTCTTTTTGACTTGCATGATGCATCAAAATTTTAGTTGTAGCACCAAAAAAAATGTCAATAGTAAAATCTCCGTTATTTTATTTCTTCAATGTAGGCAGGTATGCAACAATCTCAATTCTGATAATACACTAATACACAGTTTGCATACAAGAACTGAAATTTAAACATAAGTAAAAAAAAACTGCATCTTTATTTCATTAAATTAAAAAATTCAAAGGATTAAATCATACATAAAGTGTTTCATTTTGTGGTCAAAATATTAAAAGACACACAACCAAAATCAAAACGAAACTTACTTGCTGAGCAGAGGATAATGATAGAGACACTGGTATGGTAATAAATTGTTGCTGTGAACCACCACCTGCAGAAAAGTGTTTTTCAAAATTAATACTTTAAGTACTATCGAATTATTTATAGTAAAATTCTAAGAAAAATTAGATTAAAATTTATTTTGAATCTATTTCATTGAATGATTTGAAATTTACTTTTATTTCAAGTTTTCAGCACTGGCATAGATGAAATAAAAACGTTTTAAAAATCATTACAATTAGTAGGAGTTTTGTATTTTTTTGGAAAAATTAATTTAGGATAAAATATTCATTTAAAAAAATCAGCTAATTAGAAATTGAAAATGAGTGATTTTTTTAAAATATTCCCAAGATTTTTAAATTTTCATCTTGTTTGGTAGACAGACCATATATTACAAATAGTATTGCAAGAGTAAATATATATATGAATGTTTGTCTGTGTTTGCCCTATATAGACACCTAAACAACCCAATCAAATGGGATGAAATGTGGCATTCAGATAGTTCAAAGCACGAGGAAGGTCACTGCCAATGTTAGAACATTCTAAAACAAACCATTCGAGTAGGATGTGAAAAAAACAAGATGGAAGTTTCTGAACGGTTAAACATTAGCCGTTGTTTTAAATTTAACTGCAAAATTTTAATTGTTTTAAATTAACATCAGTGATATTCACTAGCTTATAGCTCTATTCGATCAAAAAAGGCTCACTTTAATATTCAATTATTTTTTATTGGTAATGTCAGATAAATTCAATGAACTAAACAAAAGTGGTAGCATTTGTGGACTACGTCACCAAATTAATATTTCATAAGTATCTGATACCCCAAATGTTTATTTTGTTCATACTAATTCGTTTAAAATGTGTTTTATTAAAAGTAAATAATTTTAAAATCAATGGTAATTAAAATTTTTAAAAAATCAGTTATTAAAGGCAAAGTTAATGAAGTAAAGGTACTTATTTGTCAAGAGGAACCGTTAAAAATTGCCATACTATTATTGACGATGATGATGCTCAATTAATGTTAAATTGAAACAAAAAAATATTACAATATATTGTATAATATACAATATTACAATTTATACTAAACGATTACAGGGACAAATGTTTGTGCTGGTGGCACTCAAAAAAACAGTCATCAAGACATGTCCCCAAGACTGATAAGTACCTTAATATTTGTAGCTCAAAATACAATTTTTTTTATGTAACATGAATACTAAAATAACTCAGATTGAAACCATATACCACATTAGAAGCAAAGCATCTCTAAATATATGCCAGTCTTAACAGTAGATATTGTAGACTGTATATTTATGGTAGAGGAGCACAACCTGTGGCCCGCGGGCCGCATGGACTGTTGATGTTCGGCCCACAGGAACTTCTGAATGCAATACAAAAAATTTTCATTTAGGTTTTCTTTAATTAAAATATTTAATTCAAATTTATATTACTCTATAAAATATATATATATTTTTGCACTTTCATTCTGTAAAAATTTATATCCCCCCAAAACATATATATATATATATAATAAATTAATTATTGAGAAAAATGGAAAAAGATTTTAAAAAAAAAAGTATCAGTTTTTTTAGTTTTAAATAAATTCAAAAAATTAAAAGTATTTCATTTTTAGCAAATATGTTATTAAGTTTACTGACAAAAATATTTAATGCTTAGAACATTATTGTTTTTATAAAAATTATCATATTTGCCGCTAACATAACTAACTATGCCTGCGGCCCTTCGTTAATCTACCTGCTATGCAAGTGGCCCTTCACTCAAAAAGGTTGTGCGCCCCTAATTTATGGCATTTAAAGAGCACTATCAAAGTCAACACTATCTGTCTGATAGTGTTGGTTGGTGTTATGTCATGTAAAAAGAAAAATAGTGCAAATGAAAAATTCTTACTGTGTTCTTGTCCTAAGTTTAGAACAACACTGTCAGACAGATTGCTGGGAGCTGCAGCATAAACAAGACCCTGACCAGTGTGGTAAAAAAGCCCATTGTTGTTCGTTTGCAAAATTGTTTGTGGAAGAACTACGCTACCTATAGAATTAAACAATCAAATTAAAACATGCCTTTATTTTTATGATTCTATTTCAGAGTGAAAATAATAAATTTGAGTAAGAGAGAAAGTGCTACAATAAACTTTTCAAGCAGAATGTAGTTTCTGTTTTGCAAGTTTCCCCCTTTAGGCAAACACTATAGTATGGAATAATAATAATAAAAATTAAATAAATCTATAAAACTAAGAAAAGTGAGAGAAAAAAATTATAATTTTATAAAGACTAATTTTAAATACTTCTATATTTTATTAGTTACATTTTATCTAATTGACAGATAGTAAAGACACAGTTTCCAGTAGAACATCGAAGTCAAGCATCACTGGCTGCGGTTAGTAAGCAGGTGGGTGACCACATTGACCAGCCTGAGTAGGGACTGAGGTGCGCGGTATCCGTCCTCATTAAACTGTTCTACTGTAAAGTGCTCGTCTCCGAGCGCAAGTCATTGGGCTACCAAAGCAGGGGGGTCATCCCTTCTACAGAGGATCAAAATTGAGATGGCATGGATCATCATCAGAGATATATTCCAGATGGTCACCAATAGCCCATTGTGCAGTTCTAGTACAACATAAATAAAGTACCTACCTACCTTTATTTCACAAAAATTTTTTTTTATTAAAATGTTTTAATATATTGTATGCTTTTGTAAGTATACATTTTAATTTATAGTAAAATGTTTACTTTTAAAAGTATGCAATATATTTATCTTTTAACATACCAAGAAAAAATTATTTTTGGAAAAAATGCATATACATATTTGGCAGGCTCTTTTTTAATTTTTTGAAAACTGTAAAAAATCTTCTATGTCCACATAAAATAAGTCTCTGAAACCAGGCTGAGAATTATAATGTCTGAGAATTATAGTCTCCTTGCCGTCAGGCTAACCTTGGGAGGTGTTTGTAGTTTTCCTCTCAGTGTAATGCAAATGCAGGTTAGTTTCATCAAAAAATTCCTTCACAAATTCAAATTTCTCCCAATACTTGACCCAGGAGTTCCCTTGTCTTCTGGATTGGGTTCAAAAAGACAAGCCTGAACCTTAGTAGTAATCTTAAACCCGAAAAATTGGGTTGACAGTTCAACGGCAGTTATAAAAATAAATAAAATTCTGAATACTAAGGGATGTGTTGTGATGGCTCAGGGGATAGAGAAAAAAATTATGGATAGAGAATTTTAGGGATTTTTATAGTCATCAAAATAGAAAAAGTTCAATATTTTTCAATTATGATGGACATTAAATTTAATAGAAATGTTATGCTTTATGTGTACTCATAATTTCGAATAGTGATAGGCATTTAATTCAGCAAAGATAGTTAAAAGATTTTTTAATTAATTTAAAACGGGAGTTCTGAATAAAAATAAACTGAACATTTTAGAGCCAAAAAAGGTTTTAAACTGATTTCTATAAATGAGGCTTGCTTCATTATGTATCAGTAATACTTATCTAAATATTCAAACAAGTAATAATCAGTGCAAAAAGTCCATTACAATAGAGATTTTTTTTAAAAAAAACTTATGCAATTTTAGGGAATTTTCTGAAATGTACAAAAAACCAGTAGACCAGGAGAAACTGGCAAAATCCAGTAGAGTTTTTCAGCTATGCTTTAGTTATATGTCGTGATTCTGATGCAATTTATCAGTAAATTTTTTTTTATCGCCTGAGCAAAGGATAGCTTTGCTTTTCATGGGTCAAGATGCCCATGAAAATCTATCCTCAACTTAGGCTTTCAATACATTCAATGTGATATCAGTGATTGCAATCAATGTGATTAAGATAAGAAAAAACAAACCTGAGACAACAGATAAGTTTGAGCTTTGTACAGCAGCAGAGTTGTTGTGACTAGATGATGAAGATTCTGCTCCTCCGCCCAATGGACCTTTTTTTTTTGTAAAAAACAAGGGGAAAAAAGTGAGAGAGAGAACAAAAACATATCACCAATAATTAAAGGTATTAACTCAAGTTATGAACTTTATTTGTGTACATAGATGTCATTGGTGAAATAACTGAAGAGGTCAGTGGTAGAATTTCAAAATGACAACAAAAAAATGTCCTGATATTTCACTGATTTTATAGAATTTCTCTAGTTTTTAGTAAGTGGTCCCTATTTTTAGGAAAAATATTGGACTTTTAGATACCTAAAAATGAAATTTCCTGATTTTTTTTAGGTTGATAAAATTTCATAATTTTTTCCAGTGCAGTGGTCATCCTGAATTTATAAAATGACAGTTTGAAAACAAAAACAACTTTAGTTGTTGTTGTTTGTTTACCTCACACTAGGCTGCATAATGGGCTATTGGCGACGGTCTGGGAAACTTTGCTGAGGATGATCCAAAAACATATCATCACAATTTTGATCCTCCTCAGAGGGAATGGCTCCCCTGCTTCGGTAGCCCGACAACCTGCGCACAAAGTCGAGTACTTTATAGTAGAACAGTTTAATGAGAACCGATACAGCACACACTTCGATCCTTTGCAGGCTGATCAAAGTGGTCACTCACCCGCACACTGACTGAAGCCAGTGTTGCTTGACTACTGTGTTCTATTGGGAGCATGTCTTGACGATCAGTCCACTGCGGAACAACTTAAGGAATATATAGAATTATCAGAAGCTTCTTAAAAAAAATAAATAAATTCCATTTAAAACTGTCTTAATTAAAAATATGGCAAAAGAATGTAATTTTTCGTATAAAGGCCTCATTTGAATAGCAAGACAGTATACACTTTCATTCATTTCAAAACACAGAGCCATTAAGTCTAATAAGTGTATGATTTTTCATACCTTGTCTAGTTTTTAGTGCCTTCTGCTGGAATAAGAAATAAGCTCTAAGTTTAATAGCTTTACAATAAGATAGAGATAACTTGTATAAACATAAAAATGAGATTATAAGTAGAGTCCAACAACTGTTCAAACAATTGATTTATATATGCATACAACTAGGAATAACATATTCTTAACACCAACATTTGTGCTTTCAAATTGCCATAGAACATTGTTAAGTTATTTTCCATATAAAAATGTATATTTCTCTTCAATTATAAGATTAATATCTCTTCAATTATTTGCATATCCAATTAATAGAAAGAACAAAAAGGTTTCTTTTTTTTAAGGGTGCTTTCAGCCAAAATGGTTAATTTATTATTTTTATTTATTGATAGATTCATGAGAATTAATATTTCCTCATTTATTTCAGACCTATTAAATAAGTATATAGTATTAAACTTAGGACTCGGAATATTCCCCGAGTAGTAAATGGTGACTGGTGCACGTTAAATCTGTCTAGTCGCTAAGACCTCCATGTTCCCATAACAAATCAATAACTCTGGGGGTACTGATCCAGGAGTTTCCTTGTCTATGGGATTCTGCCACATGGTTAATAAAAGATTACAAAAATTAACCACTCATCTAGAAATTGATACACCTAAAACTGAAAAATAGACTTGGAAATAAGACAGAGATGGGAGCCCGATATCCAGTGAAAGATTTTATCCAAAACCTATTGTTTTTATGATGAAATTAAATTTTTCAACAAATATTTTGTCTTAAATCAAAATATTAAATAAAGAATTAATTAGGATTTTCAAATAAATTTAGAAATGAAGTATTAAGGCATTAAACTGTACATATTCTTTACGGTTAAAAAAAACAACACTTAAATAACAAATTTTGCTGCAAATAACTTTTTTTGTTCAACCATAGAAAAAGTTTTGCATACATTTATATAGAAATGAGTTTTAGAACAGATACTTCATTTTCCATCTTAATTAAAGGCATATTATAGTTTGTCTATGGTTAGAACTCTATCGCCAAAAAGTCTGCTGCTATGGAAACAAGAATAGCACATTTCAGGAAAGGTAGCTTCTCTTCACTTTAAGGCTAACACAATAAACCGAAGAGAAAGATTCCCTTTCTAAAACCTTTCCCAAAACCTCTCCTAAGCAATGACTCCACACCCCTATTTGAAATAGTTATTCTTCGTTCCCATAGTCAACACCACTGATCCAAACGAATGGCTAGGGAGTTCTTACTTTAGACAAACTAAAGTATGCGTTTAAAAAAGTTAAATACATTTCAATTTATATAAATTGTCTGTTCTCAATTGTCTAAAAGTCTTCGATTAAATGACAAATTAAAAAATTTCTGTTTTTGAAGTAAAATTTATTGTACAGTAAATCAGTTGTATACATATTTATAATAATACAGAAAATTTTGAATATATCCACTGGATTCTTTCAAATGGACCCACCAGAAAAAAACCAGGGTGGGTCTTTTTCAGCTTGCTACTGTGAATCATGAAAATAATAGCCAAATTATCAAAGTGGCCAAATTTCTTATCTAATAGTTTACTTCCTTGGAATCAGGAAGAGGAATAGTTGCCTGTGGCAACCTTGCAACCATTTACCTTGTTTCCTACCACAACCATTTACCTAATGAAAGAAAGTGTTGTGACACCTGGTGGCTGAGTGGCAGCGCTTTGCGCTTTCATGCCACAGGTCCTGAGTTCAATCTTTAGGCCGGGCAAGATTGACTTAGCCTTCTATCCCTTCTGTGGGTTGATAAAATGAGGACTAAACAGTGGGAGTCGCGTATTTGGCTGACACCCAACCGGAACATCTGCTCCTGCACCCCAAAGCCCAAGAAAATTGATATGGGCACTTAGGCTTTGGCTCTCTTTGGGCTGTCATGCTCACCACTTAGTTTAGAAAGTGTTGTAAGATGCAACTGTGTGACCAAGATACTGACCTGATGAGAGAGCCTGACCTATAACCCTCTGGTGGTTGTCAGAAACATTCTCAGGTGGAGATGGGGGAGAGTATCCGGCATTATCTGGACTGTCCGGCATCTGTCAAAAAATGAAATTCAGTTAGTATTCTTGATAAAGTTTTAGGCATAAATAATAATAAAATTTATAAGTTTTATCACGGTTTAGTATAAAATATAAGTATATGGTACATTTTCATTTATTTCCATAATTTGGGTGCATAGTGGAAATTTTAAATTGTGAAACAAATCTTTCAACAAAAAATAAGCACCTTTTAAGTACTTTTTAAGTACTAAAAAAATATTTACATCAACAAAACACAAAATAATTTTCAAAGACTTTACATGATCATGATAAAATAACTAGTTTCTGACAAAGAACTCTTTTCTTGATTATATTAGCCATTATAAAATGATCAAGAGATTTTTAGGTTCAATATCAAAGAGGGGGAAATGAAGCCTTGAGAATATCTTGCAAAATGCAGCAGAGTTGCACATGAGAGTACAATAATCTCATCGAACCCAGCTTAGGCCTCGCATGTATTTCATCAAACATGTAAAATGATTGGCACTTTCACACCCCAACGACTGACTGTACACCAAAATAGATTGTGGTTGATTTAATTGTGAAAACGTTGAATAGAACAATGAGAAAAGCATGCTTTTACAAAATACATGGTGAAAATCGACATGCACTTTTCGAAAATCTCATTTTATTAAGCACTTCTTAAAAACACTCAATGAAAAAAACACCTTTAAGGGCTTTTAAAATACGAAAATCAAAAATAAGCACCTTTAAGCACTTTTTAAAAAAGCTACGCACCATGCAAATACCTCCACAAGTTGTCAAAATTACTTTGCAAATTGGTTGATAGAAATATAATATCTCAAGATGATATAATTAGAATGCATAATATAAATTTGGCATTTTTAGATTTAATAACAGTGGTTAAAAAAAAATGCGTCAGGTTGTGGTTAATCTTAACTGAGAGGAGTATACTGCAGATTTTACAGACCATTTAAATATAAAATTCTTTATAACCATATTTTTTTAATCCCAAAAGAGCTGTGCAAATTTCACAAATGTATGAAAAATCCCACACATATATATGAAGAGGATAAAAGTTAGTACATAATTGAGACAAAGAGGCTCAATAAGTAATGGAACATATTAAGGGCTTGACAAAAGTTACGAAGTTTCAAGAGCCAAGAAAAATTCTTAGGAGTCAGCTTCAAGAATTATTGACTTTATCGCACATGCAGTGAAATAAAAAAAAAAGCTTATCATAGACATTTTTAGTGATCCTATGTGAGTTTTATCCACGGTAAATGAGTTAAATATTAAAACAAAAAGTCAAATTCAGCAAAACTTTGGAGGAGGAAATAAATCTTTTAAATTGTAATTCCTTTATTATTCTATAAAACAAACTATGAATTTAACAATTAAGCAGTAGGTAAATTAATATTGATACAATTATAAAATGGATGAAGAAAAAGTTATCAGTTTTGCCTTTTGATTCTAACTTTTCCTGCTAACAACAAATATTAAATAACAAGTTGAAAAAAGTAGTCAACAAGGAAATTTTTTTAGTTGCTTTAACAACCTGATGCAAACTTATGTATTATTGAAGTGAGCCATATATCTCTCAAATTCTATTTTATTTTTTTATATCTCTGTCTGGCAACACTTATTCCTTAATACTCAGTACACAGTTGGTAGCTGTTACAATTAGAAAATTTTCTACCTGTTGCCTCTCTGTATTGGATGAAAAATAACAGTTCACAATGAGGACTCTTAAAAGTTTCAACAAAAAAAAATAATAAATATAATTTTTTTTGTTGTTAATTTTATAAATTTTAGCAATATGCAAACTCGACTATTTTTATAAATTTTATAACATAGTTGAGTAGTAAATAATGAAGGGAAAAAATTATGAATTTCTTTTGCACAAGCACAATCGAGTCAGATAGGATAAAGTGGATATAAAAATCAAGCTTTAAAAAAAAAGAAAGAAAGAAGACGGCTCCAAAACCAAGCCATTAAATTTATTTTACTGAAAATTTTAATGCATATTATATATACCGGATTCATATAAATTAAATATGAAGCCTAACTTATCTATTTTGTTTGATTGTTTTCTTACAGTAATGCATTCAAAAGAACATGTTTTGTTATACCCACTTTATCCCAGAGAGGGGTAAAGTGGGTATTGTTTCAAAAATGAGTATATATTTCCCTAAAAAATACATGAAAATATTGTTTTCAAAATAAAAATGCTTTTATGTATTATAATTATATTTAAAAAATTAATGCTAAAAATATTTTTTTTCGTATTATTAAATTAAGGAGTAATGTTCATGGTTATCAATATCAGATTTCCCTTTAGAAGCAGTGTATCTCCCCACAATTTCATCAAAAAGCAAGAAAACTGTAATAGTTTTTGGTTTTATTTGAAATATAAATGAGAATTTCAAACATTAATATCTATAGTGGTAATTTTAAGTGTTTTTACTATTTACAGCAGACACGTATTTTTATTCTATTTTAGTTCTTTTAAAGAAATTTGTTTTGTTTTCCAAAAAAATACTGGCACATTATGAGGACACCATACTGTGGAAGAAATTTTTAATCGCAAATTCTTTCTCCTTCATTACTAATTTAAAATTTAGAAAAGGTGAGTTCAGACAAACCTAAAGTAAGCCATAATGTTTCAAATAGTGAAAAGAAAAATTTTAAAATATACAAATAAAAATAAATAATGAGATGATAACTTAGGATTACGCAATGGAGAATTTCTCTTCCAATAATTTGTTTACATTTTAATGTTTTGAAGTATTTTTTCAGCATTCGAAACTTCATGACAAATTCTAAGTTTGTCTGAACTCACTTTTAAATTAGTAATGAAGGAGAAAGAGAATTTGAGACAAAAATTTCCTTCCGCGGTATGGCGTTCGGGTTCGCTTAATGCAGAAAGTCATATCTATAAATATGTTCACAAAGTTTTACAACTATACTATTTTGATAATTTTTTTAATTGTATAACATGTCTGTTCATCCCTATCTTTCTTCACTTTAAAAAATAAAATTTAAAACAATTTTTGTTTTCTGTGTTAAAATTACTGTGTATGGCTAAAATCGAATTAGTAAATTATTTATTAGCTATTTCATTACAAAATATAGAGCATTAGATACTCACTAAATCTAACGGATAAGTAACAAAAATATCCCTTATACAAACACTTACCTAAACCTAACCATATACCACCTCAGAAAACAATTCATAATAAATAGAATTTCGAAGCTTATTCTTAAATTTCTATGTAGTTCTGTTTTTAGATGTCCCTCTACCAGTTTGAACCAAAATTAACAGTTTTTGCCAGGTTTCAATCAAATTAGAAGAAAGTTCATCAACAGCTTTAACTAACATACTGTATAAGTTAATACATAATATACATAAATAGTAGATAGTTTGCAGATATTAAACTTTTTTTTGACACTTACCCCACCTCACCCTTTAATATTAGTACTTCTAACATTCATATCTGGCTTAATTTTGATTTTTTTTTTCAAAGAATTTTATAGCTATCTTTGTGTTATAGGGGTATTTGTGAAGGTAAAATACACGCAGTTTTGGTAGTATTTTGATTTGAACTCTTTTAATGAGGGAGTTAAAATTAATGAGAAAAAGCTAAAATTAGGAGATTATTTTTTATCAAAAAATATAAGAACTACGACCTACATATTCACTAACTATTACAACTATAAACCTACATAATACTTTAGAGAGATAAACCACCACGTAATATTTGCGAAGCAAGTAAAATTTTTTTAGAGAAAAAATTTGAATTAATAATTTTTCACAAATTATTCTTTATATAAAAAAAGTGCATAAAGGATAAATTTAATTGCCGAACAGGAAAAATTTCGAATGAATATCTATGGAATTGGATTCCCATTTATTGATGTTTAGTTATTGTAATAATTGCATACTTGTTTGATATCTTTTATGATAAAAAAAAGTATTGCTTCCTTAGATTCTATATATTAGCCTCTTAGAAAAAAAAAAAAAAAAAAGACTTAAAGCAATTTTTCTAAACCTTTACATTATTAAAGAGGTAAACCACCACATAATATTTGTGAAGCAAGTAAATTTTTTTAAAGAAAAAAATTTAATATGATTAATAATTTTTTAAAAATTATTCTTTATATTAAAAAAAAAGTGCTTAAAGGATACATTTAATTGCCGAATGGGGAAAATTTCCATTGAATATCTATGGAATTGGATTGCCATTTATGGATGTTTTGCTATTGTAATAATTGCATACTTGTTTGATTTTCTTTATGATAAAAAAATAATTACTTTCTAAGATTCTATATATTCTCTAGAGGAAAGAGAAAAAAATCTAAGAGCAATGTTTTTAAACCTTTTTATCTTTAGCGAGGTAAACCACCACATAATATTTGTGAAGCAAGTAAATGTTTTTAAAGAATAAAATTTAATATGATTAATAATTTTTTAAAAATTATTCTTTACAAAAAAAAAAGTGCCTAAAGGATAAATTTAATTGCAGAATATGAAAAATTTCTAATGAATATCTATGGAATTGGATTTCCTTTTTATAGATGTTTTGCTATTGTAACAATTGCATACTTCTTTGATATCTTTTATGATAAAAAATAAATACTTCCTACGATTCGATATATTAGCCTCTTGGAAAGAAAAAAACAAATTAAAGCAATGTTTTTAAACCTTTTTATCTTTAGAGAGGTAAACCACCACATGTTTGTGAAGCAAGTAAATGTTTTAAAGAAAAAAATTTAATATGATTAATAATTTTTTAAAAATTATTCTTTATATAAAAAGAGTGCTTTAAGGATAAAGTTAATTGTCGAAAAGGAAAAATTTCTAATGAATATCTATGGAATTGGATTCCCATTTATGGATGTTTTGCTACTGTAATAATTGCATATTTATTTGATATCTCTTATGATAAAAAAAATATTATTTTAAGATCCTATATATTAGCCTCTTAAAAAAATAATAAATAAAAAAAAACTTAGAGCAGTGTTTCTAAACCTTTTTATCTTTATTAAACTTTTGTCCTATGTTCGTACTAGCCCCCTCTTCCTCATATTTTTATTAACTATGGTTAATAGAAACAAAAAGATGAATATTTTTAGAAAATTAATACATATTTCCTTATATTTAAATTATAAACCACTAAGCACTCTAACTATCAAAAATGTTAGTAGTATACACAAATTTTCCGAGATTACCTATAAAAAAAACTTACTGGAAAGTCATTAATTTTCTTATTTATTTACTTATTTTTTTTTTTAATTAGAGTTTGTTAAATGTTTATGATAAAAATGTGTATCTTGTTAAATTCGAAAAATGTTCTTAAAAGCAAAGAAAATTGACTACAATTCAAAATATTTATAAATCCTTTATTAATGAATGTTATGTTTATCAACAGTTAAAGACATTAACATTTTATTAAAATAATTGTTACAAATATTCCAATCATAATACCACATGAATTAAAAACACTTATTTTTAAATATATATATATTTTTAAATTTCTGTTTGGTACTGACAATACACTACTATCACATTTTATACAAAAATAACAAAAGATTCCTTTTAAAAAAAATAAAATTTTGTGAAAAATATTTTATTCTATATAATAAAACAGGCAGTTTCTTTTAAGCAATTATGCATTTTTATACATACTCTCTATTCACAATGTATAAAAATATATTTTGAATATATACATGCAAAAGTTGCCAATAACTGAAACTATGACAGCAATGGCGAACAGATATTCAAAAACTGCCATTTTTCTTGCAATGTCAAAATTATTTATGTTTACTTTAAAAATAAATAAACTTATTAATTGCAATGTCTATCTAGCAAAGAATGTTTACACATTACATACATTTTGGCCAATAAGGTTAGCTTATCATAATTGAAACAAACATTTAAATAAAATTGACATAGGTATAAAGTGACCTATAGGCTACAGTTCCCTCAAAAGTCAACCAAGCTTGAATAAGTAGTGTTTCAAAGCGAGTAAACTTGTGTCATATAATTAACTTGAAATGAGCATTTTCTTATCAAATGGAAAATTTCATTTACATTATTAAATTACTATCTTACATTATTTTCTAGCCTGAACATTATTTTCATAATTAGCTTAACAAAAAAAAAATGTCAGGTTCACACCAGAAATAACATTTTAAGAACCTGAAAGTCTAAGAAAAATTAAGAATCAAACATGGAGTATTTTTTTAAAGAAATTCTACGAGTCAAAAAATTTAAAATAAATTCTATGAATAGAAAACTAAAATTTTAGTACTCATAAAAACCCTGTAATCTATTTATTTTTAATTAACAACTTGGGAATGTATTGCTAGCCACTAAGTTATTTCTAACGTATCACAGAATTCTCCTATACCTAACCATAAATTAAATGCCATACATGGAGTGATTTAACAAAATATTCTAATGGCTGCATGGTAGCGCTTCATGCCCATGTGCTATAGGTCCGTGGATCAATTCTTGGACCAGGCAAGGCTGACTTAAAACTTCTATTCCTTTCGTAACTCGATAAAATGAGTACCAAGCATGCTTGGGGACTAAACATTGATGATTCTGCATTTGGCTGCCCACCCAACCGGAACGTCTGCTCCTATAGTTTGTCTACGATAAGAACTCCCCCGCCAGAAAGTCTGAGGCCGTCTGCAGCTATGGAAATAAGAATAGCACATTTCAGAGAGGGCTGTTTCTCTTCACTCTAAGGCTAACACAGTAGACAGAAGAAAAAGATTCTCTTTCTCTCGCCGTTCCGAGCCAAAACTTAACCTAAACAATAATCCCACACCCTTACTTGAAAGTTATACCTCGTCACCACCACGGGTCTAGACAAATCGCTTGGGGAGTTCTTACTTAAGACAAACTATAGGAATCTTTTGTGTTTTCTTTCTGCTGTGAAAATACTTCATTTTTGAAACTACCAGAAGAAATTTCCTTCAAACTTAACTTTTTCTAGAGGAGGGCAAGGGGAGTTCTTACTTCAGACATAACTATACACCCCCTGGAGTCCAAGGTCAAGAAAACTGGTATAGAGACAGTAGATCTCCTCCCACCCCCATTTTTAGTTTAACACAATACCATGAGTTGGCAGCTAGTTTTCTCTAGCAGTTGTCATTTAAACTTGAAATAAAAAAAATATCAAATTTTTCTAACATTAAATAATTAATTGATGAAATTTTTAATGCAAAAGTGAAGCTTAAGATAACAACTGAAAAGTAGACAAACTTTGCTAATCAAGGAGTAGACAAGCTGTGCATTAATAATATTTATGTCTCAATGCAAAAATATAAATTTAGATAGCCATTATTTTCAAAACCATAATCAAGTAAAGGACAAACTTTTTCGTGCATCACCTTAATCTAGAGGAAATCGCATGAAAATCAACAAGGCAGCACTTACCTTGTAAAACACATTTTCACAAATAAGTTCTTAAAATAACAATAAAAATGTTGTAAATTGAGAAAATTTACAAGATAAAGAAAGATAATTTATGTAAAATTAGTTTGGAATGATGTTGCTTCATTTAATGTCCTACTGCTATGGATAATTGACCGTGTAAAGCTAAGGGCAGATGGCACAGGGGGTCAAAATTCACCGTAAGACTTTCCGGCTACTACTTCCGACTGGTTTTTACACCTAAAAAAGCTTGAAAAGACACGCTATCCAATATTATTATACATGAAGTTTTTTCAATATAACGTGTTCTTTCAATTTAACTTTCAACAAAACAAACAAACGAATTTGGAACACTCTGCATCTTGATGTGATGCAAACCCAAAATGAAACAAACGCCGCTATTTTTTACAAATGTAGCCAAATAAGGGATAACACTCAAAACAGGGCTAACTTTGTACTTTATTTATACTGTGATATCAATTGTGTTAAATTTGTTTTAGGCTCACGACCTGTTAGAATTTATAAATTACAGTAAACTCTTATGAATGGTAAAATTAAGCGTAAATTTAAACACAAATCTCAATGATAAAACTACCTAGAATATTAAGCCTGTTCACACGTCGCCTCATAAGCATAACATAAACGGAGGGATACAACAGATGCTTTCTAAATGTCTTACGGTTTTAGGTTACATTCAGTCCAACCGTCCATATATTTAATTGGTACAAGAGAACTTTAAGTTTGGAGAAAGCAACATGAAGCTCGTCATGTAGTATAACACCCATCCTAATTTTTGGTATTTTTCATAAATATATATTGTCATAAATATCAAACATAGCTTTTTAATACACTAATGTAGGGAAAAAATTATTATATCACTTTATTTCTCTCCTCTATCCTTTCAACTTAGATTAATGCAAATTCAAAGTTACCATAATACTAGTAGTGCCCATTACCAAAATTAAATATCACTGGTGTCAATAATATGGCAAATTTTAACTTTTCTAATTATGCCATTTCTCTTTAATTTTGCTTTATAGTACTTACAGTATATAGCTATTTTTTATTTTATTTCGGTAAGTATTTATTACAAAAATTAATAAGGCATCATTGACTTCTTTATAAGTTTGTTTTCAATGTTTCCAGGGCTCCTTACACATTTCGGACTAAATATAGTTTTAAAAAAAGGTCATATAAGTTTTAAAAATGGATTTAAAATAACCAATGTTAATTTTAGGCATCACAATATATGAATAATTTAGTTGGTGTGAAGAAAATAAAAAAAAGCAGTAAAGTAAAAATCGTAAAAATATTGAGAATTACTAACAAGTAGGACAATAAGTTTCTTAACATGGTAATTTATTTTAAAAGTATGCTGCTCTTGTAGTTAGTTTTCAAAACGGATCTGAATGGACACTGAAAAAAATTAAGCAAATAGATTTCATGAGTAAGCTCTCAAAACATGCTCAGTATTGCTCTTATTAATTTAAGACTTGCTACAGAAATTGTTTTAACAATTTATGATTGATCAGTAATGAATCGATAAAGATGCATTGTGAATTACGTAGAACATCTAAGAAAATCATGTTAGATGGGTATATTAATGAATGGTCTCTTAAATTGCTATTAATAATTTAATTACTCTGGACTTAAATTTTTATTTAGGTCTCTTAAATTTCTATTAATTATTTAATTACTTTATGATTCAATAACAAAGACTCAAAAAAGTAAAAATTACAAAGCAAGGAAACTTATTAATCAAAAAAAAACAAAACACCAATTAGAAAATGTTCCTTCCATTTGAAGAAAAGATTTAGCAATAATCAATATAAAATTCAATATTAGTAATTTCAATATCCTTGCAATTAAATAATTTCTGAAACTTTCAGAAGAAAAAACCACTGTGGTAAAATAATTGTCTTAAAACAAATCCAAAAACGTTCCTTTAATGTACAAATTTGACATATATGTGATTATTGAACTGTTAATTTTGATTGCTTTTAAAAAGTGATTAAGGGATTAATCAAATTTTTCAAATGCTAATCATTTTTCAAATGCATTATCAAGAAAATATTGAATGTTTTATTTATTTATATGTATATCATAAAGTGAGAGTGCACTGATCAAAATGCACTTTAAGAGTGCATCAATTTTACAATTTGTGGAATAGATGCAAACTTCGAAATTTTAGAATTAGCAATGCAATAAGCCTAATGGACATGCCTCAGCAGTTTTGGAACTAAAAATAAATAAATAAAATAAAGTAGTACATCAGTATTTTTAATAAACTGTTGACTAAGCTCACTAAATTTAAAAAGAATGACAGCTATTCTAATGTGAGAACTTTTCTAGAAAGAAAGTCTAAAATTTTTTGCTGCTTTGGGACCAAAAACAAACTCACGTGTAACAAGGGAGCACTGAAGAAATCAAACAGATGGATTTTTCAGTTGGTCCAGTCTGTTTATCCATAACCTGAGAACATTATTCGTTCAATTTGTCTTAAAGACTCCATGTACAAACAATAATATGAACTTTCTTATTAGCTTTCTTCGGCTGAGCATTGACTTATGCTACAACAAACTGATTACACCCACTTTTCTAATTGAAGAGAATTATCTTTGTAACCTCAATAACAACCAGCATGCCATTTTGGTGTCTAAAAATCTGGTGTTTAACTTCTCCAGACAAATTGCAAAAGAAAATATGAAAAATCTAGCATGGAGCATAAAATGATGTTTTGTGATTTTAAAAAAAAATGTGCCTTCCTATTTTGCTTTATATTTATTTATGGCTGGAAATGATTATATAAAAAGTTTATTCTTTTTAATGAAAATAAACAAAAATGTTTTGAACTTATTTATTTATTTTTTGGAAAGGGATTGAGTTTTGGTCCAAATCTCAGAGTCTGCCAATATCCATCTAGACGCTAATTTCACGTGTTTCAGCAACTTCAAACCTAACCTAACATTATTATTATTTTTAAAAATAAAAAAAATAAAAAAAAAGGTGAATGAACCCTCAATCCAATATTTTGCAAATTCAGTGATCATAGAATTCTTAATTGGATTTAAATTGCTCTTAAGATCAGAACAAAAACTCTTATTGAATATTTAGAAAGAGCTTATCTCCATCTTATTGCATCTTTATAGATACTGAATAAAAAATTAGTAAATAAAAAAACAAATTCATAAAACAGTAAATAAATTAATAGCCTCTTGATTCGCCCATTTAAAATTTCATGTTTGGTGATTTTAACTAATGAAGGTTTTTATTCCATGAGCAGAGTTAGCAAAAATGATTTTTTTAAATTCAAATTAGATTTTCAGATTTTATTTTAATTACAATTTTATATCAAAGCTCTAATAAAGTGTATTAGTAAAGCTTAACATAATCTAAAAACAATAATATGTACAACTAAAATATTTAACATTTTTAACAAAAATGGTTAAAAGTATTATACAATTGTTACAAACTAATCACTATAAAAAAAAAATAATAATAATTGTAATTATGTTAATTCAAAGGTTTCAATTCAATAATTTCAAATGTAGAGTAACATAAAAAAACATTTAACAAAAAATTATTCCTTATTACTCTTAACAGAAAAAGCATTTTTAATTCTACAGTATTTCTATGTACAAACTACAAATTTAATAAGTTTTAAAAGCATTTCCATTTAATTTAAACTAAATAAATATAAGCAAAATAAGTTAATGAAACAAGTTAGTCTATAACTAATGGAAAATTATAATTTTAAAGTGTCAGTAACTTATAATTACATTTGTTAATTTTTTTTCTACTTCTAAAACTTGGGCCTTATTTCTTTGGATAAAACTGCCAAAATCAATGAAATCAGATTTTAAAGAAATATTTTTGACTTATCATATCAATCTTGCCTGCCCGAGTTCTAAAAATCTTAATAAAATACCTCAATTACTTTCATACACTTTGCAGATAATCCTCCAGTTGAATGCGTCCAAATACTGCAACTTTAGAATTATAAACTAAGCCTCATTTTTAAATCAAATGTAAAGGGTTATTGATCAAGTGCGATATTATATCCTAAAAAGGCAATTATGTTTCGAAATGTAATTATGTGCCAAAACCTGGACAATATGTGCCTACCTACCAACTTGTATGGTTGTTGAAAAAGATTTTACATAGGGAAAGTCAATCAGAAATTAAGTTTGGAAGAACTTTCCATGTACAAAACTATTTAGACATCGACAAGCACAATTAGCCAACAAATAAATCTTATCTTAATATTTTTTTAAATTATTGATTTGTTGTTGTCATAGGCCATTAAGGTAAGGAGTGCGATTGTTCTTGCTTTCAAGTGGCGCCATCTTTGGCCAAGAATTCGACTTCTATGGACCCGTTCATACAACGCCATTGTGAAGGACTAAAGATCGGCACTCAGTCGCAGTTCGAAGCCCACCCAGTTTCAGAATGATGGGCACCAGCTTACCTGGGTAGCAAAAGCGTGTAGAGCACAATGCTGACCACACAGCCACAAGCATTATTTTGGAAGATTATTGTAGACCTTTAACCCACTGGTTTCCAACGGGCTGCTGCCAAAATGCTTTACTTTTTTAAAAATCGAAAAATTGCTAGTAATTATCAAAATGAGATTTTTGGATATTGGACTAAAAAAATGAGTTTTAAAAGTCCAATTGCACACAAGAAGACAAAATTTTATTAATATTTAGGGGTGATAATATTATATATTAAAATAAAAACTCACGTATGTAAAAAACAACAACACTCATTTAACAATGAATTTAATATTAATAAAATACATGACATTGACTTCTAGACTCCTTAATACTTATTATTTTACAAGTATATAGGTTAAACATAATATAATCTAGCAATATACCTGTCAGTATCTTTATTGTTTTAAATTTTAAAAATAATATTTGTAGTTAAAGAAGGAAGAAACCTAATGGTAATTAAAAGAAAATATTTAAGCAATGAGACAACAAACTATGACAATAACGCAGCAAATTTTCACACTAAACTCCTTATTTTTTTCATTTTCTCAAGATCTTGTTTCATTAATAAACTAAATTTAACACACTATTCTTTTGAGGGGAGAGCAAATTCTACTTAAACACTTGCCAAAAAGTAGAATTTTTGAAAACTATGTTTACTTCATTCTTTCAACAAAACAAAAAATAATAAATAATTAAAAAATACCGCTGGCATTGTGTTAAAAAATACGGCTGGCATTGTTGTATACATAGAAATTATGAGCATAAATTAATAAATTATATTTCTTTTTTTTCATCTTTTTCCTATGTTCATATTATTTCCTATGTTGTTTTTCCTATATTATTGCTCTTAAAATAATTTTTAAAAAAATGAAAGTGGTATATTTTTTAACAGAAGACATGCCTCCAAGAAACTGGTAGCTCCATGTTTGCATTTTTATAATTTGACAGATTTATAAAATTATGAGCATAAATTAATAAATAATATTTCTTTTTTTCGTCTTTTTCCTATGTTTATATTATTTCTTATGTTTTTCCTATATTATTGCTCTTAAAATAATTTTTAAAAAAATGAAAGTGATATATTTTTCAACAGAAGACATGCCTGCAAGAAACTGGTAGCTCCATGTTTGCATTTTTATAATCTGACAGATTCAGCGTTGGATCGTCTTTTAGAAATGAACTTGTGTGCCTACTTCCAAAGATACTAACGACTTTCAGCACAAGCAATTTTCCTTTTAATATTATGACGGACATATACCTTTCATAAAGGCTCAAGTTCCGGGTAAAGAGATCTCAGATTGACACACTTTTATTATATGACCGAATATAATATATCCCTAACCCTGCTTCAGTTAATGAGACAGGCACACACCAGATAAACCATTGTTACATCAGATAAAGAAACAAAACAAATTTGGCAATTTTAAAAAATGCTACCTAATAATGGACCTGTTCCTTTCTTGCATCCAAGTCTTCAAATATGAACACATCGTAAATAATATGCAATTATTGTAAATAATATGCAATTAGAATGAGCTACTATCAGGATGGCAACATTGAAACACAAATTAACGAGAGAGAAATATTCTATACTTACACTAGTCAAGTGAAAGCGTTCCCAAGTTAATAAGCAGTGATTTAAAAAGAAACAAAGCCAATTTTTAAAAGAAAATTAAAACTTTAAAAAAGAAAAAAAAATATCATAGAGTTAATAACAGAAGGTGGCATGGTATGAAAGTTGCTAGTAAACAGAGTATAATAAAGCTTGAGAAACAGTAGAAATTTAATTGTACCCTGCCAGCAGGATAATTAATATATATATACAAGGATCCACGTTTTAACATTGCGTGATTAAATATTACCTTTGTCCAGAAAGTTTCAAAATTGATGCCATAATTAGCACCAACTGAAAAGAGTTCATTAATAACAGTGTTTGATTACAATTAAATTATGGCATCAATACAGATTTTTCATCTCTCAACCGACATCCTCTCCTCTTTCATCTTCTACCGACTCAAGAGGTTTTACAAAGGGATTGTTAAAATAACAATCACAGAGCAAAGCAATATTCAAGCCCTGCTTAACAGTATTAAAAATTTCTTTTCTTGTAAAAATAATTAAACTGATGGTAATGCTGACAATCTTTAGGTAAAGAAACAAATGCATCGGAGAACAGTTGATTATTAACAACTTAGTGTAGAAATAGTATTAGAGAAGGCGTATCACTAATAAAGAGTCATAAGATATATGATGCAAAGTGATATCCAGGCACATGAGTCACAAGAAACATTATTTAGTGGTTCAGCAAACAGTAGTAAGCTATAAAAAAAAAATTCTTAGTAAGTCTTATGCTCACTCATTGAGCCATAACATATTTTTGATGGATACTTAACTCTCTGGCAGCAAAAACTTTGCAGCAGGTATTGTAGATTACCATAGCATTTGCCAGTTTACTCAATTTTTAAGAGTTTCTGTCTGACTGAGATGACATTGTAGATCCATTTCTATTTACAAAGATAGGGCTGAAATTGACTCAATTTTTGCTAACAGGGCTTACAATAAGCCTAGAATTAAAATGGGATATTTGAATATCTTTTTGAAACTTTCCAGACAGATATAACACAATCACCAAACAAAAAAAAACAAAAAAAAATAGAGATCATGGTCCCCAATGAAGTGTTAAATTGTATAAAATGGAGGAAGCTTCTCCTCTCTGTTCTGTTGGCACTCTTCAAAGTGGTGATGGAACTTCGGCTGTTGCATCTGAATGGGAGACTGCTAAGAGGGTAACATAACAAATTTCATTAATGCCACCTTCTCATTAAAATAAACACAAAATTAACAAAAGTAAAATAAAGGTGTTGAGAAAGCTTTAAAGTAAATTTGAAGCTGCAAAAAAATATTAAAATTAATATCAAAAGTGAATGCAGTTTAGTGATTGAGGACTTTCGAAACAGCAATTTCACATTTTTGGAGCAGAAAAAAAACTTAATTTATTTGTGTTGTAATAAAAACTGAAAAATAGAGTTTTTTTTAAAAAACAAAAGGACTCATATTGATGTGAAATAAATACTAATATCCCTTTTGTAACAAAAAAATTTTCTGGAGCAAATCTCACATTTTTAGGACTCTAAAAAATGCATGGTCTGGAGCAGATGTGGCAAAATATTCCAAAAACTACTTTGAGGAAATTAAACAAGTGGGCGCAGAAAGGATTGCACAGAATTATACGCAATTTCACTCAAAAATGATTAGTAGTAACTACAATGGATTGGAGAAGTTAGGAACAGCAATGCTGAACACTAACTTATTCATCTAGAGCAGGGTTTTCTTCTGACTAAACTGGCCAGACGTAGTACGTATTGATTATACACACTTAAAATTTAGCAATGAAAATAAAATCTAACAAAATAATAATCAGAAAAAACATAATTTATGAGCTGGTAAAACACTCAAAAAAGCATAATAGCTTTTTGAGTGAATGAGTCAAAATTCTCAAAAAGCTTTATCAAAAGAGAAACAAAAGTAAAAACATTCCTCTCTAAATAATGCGTTTGCTGTTCTAAAGTTTAAGCACCTTTATGGGATGCACAACCTTTTTGAGCGAAGGGCCACTTTCACAGCAGGTTAAACATTTAGTATTTATAGTTTAGTTTTTTTTTAAATTATAGTTAGGGAAGTTAATTTCCTCATTTTTTTTTTTTTTACACTTTTAGTTCTAAAAATTGAAAGCTTTCAAGGGCTGCACGTCAGCAGCCAGAAGGCCGTAGGTGCACCCCTAAGTGATATAAAACAGGTTTCGACTTTAGGAAAATATACACCCCATTTTGTTTCTATTTTCATAATTTGTGCCCATAATACTTTTAAATTTCTGATTGTTAGAAATATTACAAAATTAAACACCATCAAATTCACAAGAGTCTGCTTAAAAGAATAAAATTAAAATGTCCTTTTCTGCTTATAACTTGTATCAGCTAAAGTAAACTTGTGTAAGCTGTCACTCTACAAGTGATCTTACTCATTACAAATAGAAGCATTTTTTCGTTAACCACTATCTTGAAAGCTAACTATTGAAATAATTTTTCAGTGCTATAAGTGGCAACATAAAGCTATTCACAGAATAGCACTAGAGTCTATTTTTCAACTATTTTTACATTAAATTAGTGTATTTGCTTCTAATGACAGCTCACTAAAACAATAATTCCATCTACTATTATGAATTTTTGTTATGTATTACATTTATAATATTTTCAAAATAATGAGTAGACATTTTCTGTTTTGCTTTATATTTTTATTATTCATGTTCCTAAATATTAATGAACTTTATAAGGTTTAAATTCTAGAGAAGGTCAATCGTTTACGATTCCGCAGCTGAAAAATTGGAAACCACGGATTGAGAACTATTAAACAAATGTTGCCTTTTTTTGTAATGTCATTTATAATAAATTGTTTTTGCGCATATGTGTTTTAATCTTTTAAAGATCTAATTATGGTTTGTTATTCCATAACAATCAGAAATGATAATTAGAATGGTTTGAGATATGAACTATTAGTTATTAAAAAATCAGAACAAAATTAACGATGAACTAAAGATAATAGCTATAATTATGGCAGAATTGGTACAATATTAATGTGTGTAAAACACATTTGGATTAGTAAACCGGTAGGGAGTGCAAGCTCCCTAGCGCCCTCTTTGAAGTTTTAAGGAAGAACAATTAAACATCAATTTTAACATTTTCACTTCATTAGAGTATTTCATTTTTTATTTTAAGAAAAGATGCGTCACTCTTGAAAATCTACCTGTAATGTTTTAAGTAAAGCTATTTGCCCATTATTATCCATGGGGTCATGGACGTTAAGGCATAGTTTTGTGATCAATGACATGATTGTGTTATGAACGACAGTTCAACATTCAGCATAAACTGCATTTACTTCTAAGGCATGCTGGTATCTATTGATTTGAAGTTGGGTAGGAAGACAGTCAGTTGCTCCAAGACCAGTTTCAGGGGCACAAGAAATAAATCATCAGAGGTATAAGTAACAAAAACAAGCTACTCATGTCAGGAATTGAGTTCAAACAATCTAACAAAAATATTAGTATCTATCAGGGCTAGGTTGATCTCCTCTGAGACCCTAAGATAGGTTCTGAAAAGGGGCTTCTATCAGGGATCATGAGATACCTCCACCTAGCAAACGGGGTTCGGCATTTAATTATTTTTTACACTTTCATTCCATGAGTATTAGTTTATATTTTTGTAGAATTTACATTTCCCCCCTAATACCTATATATGCAGAGCCTGCGCTAAGGATTTCAAATTATTAGTCAATAAATTAGCCAAATATAAAAAGTAATCGCCAATTTTCGAAAGTTTTCGCTAAATGCAAATCTTAACAATTTTTTAAGATTAATTTTTCTGCCATCGAAAACTCTTTTTTAGTTTGCTTCAGTCTTATATAATTTGGAACCAACTCTAATTGGTTATGCGAGACGTTTACCAAAAACTGCTGCAATCAAATAAAAAATACTGATTTGTTAAAAAAAAATGCATTTTGATGGATTGAGATTAATTTTAAAAAAATTTCTAGTGAAAAAATCATTCGACAAAACACATTTTTATTCACCAAATTTACGATTTTATCACATAGCATCAGTTTTTCATTTTTGAATGAATATTAATAATTAGAAGTATTTAATCTTCAAATACATTGCTGATTTTTTTCGGAAAAAAATTTATTGCTTTGAACACAAGCATTTATATAAAAATAATCATATCTGCCAACTACATAACTAAATATGTATGTAGCCCTTCGTTAGTCAACCGGCTGGGCAAGTGGCACTTCACTCAAAAAGGTTGTGCATGCACCCCTAATACAGATGGTTTATGTTGCAACTTATTTAGCTGTAATAATTTTTAATGAAATCTGTAATGGGTTATTCACCGTTACAGAACAGTGAAAAATAAATGTCAGCCCAGTAGCCAAAGAATATGCTTAAAATGAAGATAGCCAATGAATTTTGGCTGCAACTCACAGACGCGACGTCATATAAGGGTGAATCGACAAGAAAAAGGACTAGACATGCAATTGAAACTGCTGAAAATGATTGAGAAGTACCATCGTACAGACCTGGTGGATGCATTTATATGGATAATTTATATGGATAATTTATTACAAAACTTTAAAAACAATTAACTTGAAACTTTGTTTTTCTTACTTACTATGCTTCCAACTTGCAAAATGTTCAACCAATTTATTTCAAATTTTGACACAATGTTCCCTTAAAATATAGTTTTCATAGTATGCAGGGATTTTTTAATTGGGTTAACAAGTTCTGAGTAATCCATTTACTTATATTATGTCTTTTTTTCTTTTCAAAACACAACCACTTCGTACAAAAAAATATATATATATATTTCACACGCAACAAAAGCTACAATTATTTAGTTTAAAAAATCAAAACACAATCAAATTTTGGTGATGTTTCTTACGAGTACAGCAGGTAATGGGTAATATGAAAAATAAGTTATAAACATTGTATTATATAAGCACCAACCTTTTTATAAATTTTTTATTTGCAACAATGTAAAATGGAGATTAAGATAGGTACAGTTAGATAAAAAGAAATGTATAACATTAAGTTAATCCCAACCATTAGTTTAGTACTAAAAGAAATTACTTGAATACAGCTTTATATAATATTATAAAAAGGAAAATCTGCCAACTGAATGACTTGAAAGCTAAATGAAAAGTAGAATTATTTTAGAGATGCTTGAAAGGACTTCAGTAACAAAGGATATTAAATTTCTGTAGGGCCTAACCAAGGAAAATTGTGTAAAATTTCTTTCATTAGACAAAATCTCACTTCAATACTTTTATCCTGATACAGTTTTAAAAAAATAGTTTATAGTTTTTAACAATTTACCTTCCAGTTTACCTTATTTATCCTTTGATTTTTTTACAGAATTTGTTTCCCTTTGAAGTACTTTCTTAAAGTGTTAACTCCATATCTACCTTCTTGAACTTTTCACTGACTGTACTTATTTTATTTCTGAATACAAAGTCTCAGAGTGTTCATCAATCTTCTTACTGGTGGCAGCAAAGTTTGTATCAAGTCTTAATTTAAGCAATTAAGAAGTCTATTTTTTACTTTGAAAATGCTTAGAAACTGATCAAATAACCAGCAACAAATTAAACAAACCGTTTTCAAAGTTTGTTCATTCAGACTGTTGACTGTTCAATATCTTGGCTATAAATGTAGATTTACAGTCTTAAAATTACAACAGATGTATATATATCCTTGAAAACAGTCATGACATTACTTTTAAGCCGCATTTATTAACTTTTCATTAACAAATGCAGAAAGAATTGTGTGTCTGCTCTACCATCTCATCTTGATTTTTTGTCTTATCTTATAGTCATCTTTTGTCTTATCTTAAAGTCGTCTTCTGTTTTACGATATAGTCATCTTTATCATCTTATAGTTTGACATTGGCAGCAAATTTTCTTTTGTGTATACTGTTATTCTTTGGTTAAACAAGCTTAGAAAACTTATCCACCAATCCAAACAAGTTCTCTACTAGCGGCAGATTAGCAGTTGAATCAGAAACTACAGTAGAGTGCTGATTATCCGAACGTCAATTAATCAGATTGTCCAATTATCTGAATCCTTTTATAACCATGAGTCACCAAACTAAAAAGAGTTTTTTCGCAAACATGTTTATTGTCAAATCTGGAAAAAAGTACGAAGAATGATTTTTTTGTCTCCTGATGACCTTGAAATGAACCGATCATTCGTTGTGCCCACTTTCAATGTGGGTAGCAAAGTAATTTTTAGCAGGGGAACAGGTTTCTATTTTTCTCCCAAGAGAAAAAGTGAGGAGGTGAAACAAGTTTTGAAATGATCTCAGACTTAAAACACTTTTTGTCAGCGTAGGTGTTTTCAAACATGTCGAGTTAGTGAAAAGGAGTTGTGCTATCATAGCATAAAAATAAATGAGATTATTGAAAGATAAAAGAAAGACGAAAACGAAAACAGCATATCGTCTGAATACAGCAAAAGCACATCAGCTGTATCGATGTTGAAAAGAACGAAGATTATATTTAAAAAGAACAGCGAACAATTTTGAGGTTTGTTATCAGTCTAAAACAAAGAAAAAGGGCAGATGAATCGCAAAACTATTTTGAAGATGCAGATAAAGCATTATATCATTTGTTCTCGAAAAAACATTCATAAGGACAACCTCTTTCGGACGTCATGTTGTACGAAAAAGCACTGTTTTTCAATAAAGGAATAAATAGATACCAATATTTAAAATGAGTACCGGTTGGTCTTGGGAGCTTTAAATTGAGACACGGGTTTTGTGAAATCAAAGTCCAAGATGAAAAACTGCCAGCTTCAATTAAAAGCACAGGGAAATTTATTTCGGTAGGTAGGTATTTTATTTACATCGAAGTAGAGCTGCACAATGGGCTATTGGTGACGGTCTGGGAAACATCCTCGTGGATGATCCAAAGACATGCAGACATAATTTTGATTCCCTGCAGAGGGGATGGCACCCCTGCTTTGGTAACCTGACGACCTGCGCGCAAAGTTGAGCACTTTGCGGTAGAACAGTTTAATGAGGACAGATACCACTCACCCTTGGTCCCTACACAGGCCGATCAAAGTGGTCACGTCATCCCGCTTACTGACAGCAGACTGAACCGTGTCTTTACAATCAGTCCACAGTGAGGCGAAATTTATTCTGGAATTTTAAAATTTGATCCGTGCAAAAAATAAGACAAAATCATCTATAACACAGATGAAAACAGGTTCAACTGGCAGTCTTTGTCTAAGAAAACATTAGCATCAAGAAGGAGAAATATGCCCCAGAAATTAAAATAAACAAAAAAGAATAACAATGGGTAACTTTGATAATATTGCCTTTCATCAAAACAAAGATCTACTAGAATGTAAAAATAGAAAGTTGAAAGTCCTTTTTCTGGCACGGTAACCACCAATTACGATCTATGGATCAAAATGTAATGGAAACAGTGATAAAGCTGAGTACTACAGGGAGCGTAGCCAAATCTTTCAACAAAAAATAAGCACCCTTTAAATACTTTTTAAAAACTCAAAAAATATTTTTAAGCACTATATACATTAACAAAATGCAAAATAATCTTCACTTGACATGATCATAATAAAACAACTAAGTTTCTGACAAAGAACTCTTTTCTTGACTATATTAGCCATCCTAAAAAGATCGAGAGATTTTACTGTTCGATTTCAGATGGTGGAAAATGAAGGCTGAAATTGAGAATATCTTGCAAAATGTAGCAGAGTGCTAGAATCTAAACGCACTCAGCTCAGTAGACGCTCAAGCAGACTCGCAAGTATTTCATCAAACATGCTAAATGATTGGCGTTTTCATAGGCTATGGACCAATGGAAGGCCGAAACTGATTATGGTAGAATGAATTCTGAAAACTTTGAATAGAACAATGTGAAAAGTGCGCTTTTGCATAATATCGACATTGAAAATAGACATGGTAAAGAAACAAATTTTCATTTTCCATAAGGGAAAGCACTTTTTAAAAACAGTTAATAAATAAAGCACCTTTAAGGGTTTTTAAAAAACGAAAATCAAAAATAAGCACTTTTTAAAAATGCTGCGCACCATGTACTAAGAACATTGTGAGTCTAGTGCATTTTAAAATAAAAATAACACTTTTCCAGAAAAAATAAATGAAAACATGCCAACAAAACATACCTTTTCACAATCCTCAGGAACACTATATGTTAGATCTGTTTCCTCAAACCCAGTGGCACTCATTCTTTGGTCTAAGGAAGCGCCTGGACCAGGCGGCAAATCAGGAGAGTTCAAACAAGTTTGTATGAGAGCTTTTCCAGCCTCACTCGTAATCATAGGCTGCAGTTTACGCGTAGCAAATGTGTATACGTGACCAGTTTCACTGGCCACCAACAGCATTACTTGAGTGCCGGTTAACGTAGATAGCTCATAAGCCTAGAAAGAAAAATTCTTATTCTGATTTTAAAAAAACTATGAATAAATTTACTTTTATTACCAACAGGAAATAAAATAGAATTAATGCATATAAAATAGAAAACAATAAATTTAAAATAACCAACACTTACTATAAGTAAAAAGATACTTACCAAAAGATTAAAAAATATCATTTTACACTTAAAATATTTGATAATCCTTCTTAATGTAGAAATTATTCGAGTTATACAAGTATTAAGGGAATCTAACATCTTAAAGTTAAGCTAACTGTTTATTCAGCATAGTATAAAAGAAATAAAATAAAACGATGATCATATAAAAAAAAATAAACAGAGAAAAGGCTTCATATCTAGAAGTTCGGGTATAGCTTGTCTACGGTAAGAACTCCCCCCGCCACAAAGTCTGAGGCCGTCTGCTGATATGGAAACAAGAAAACTGCATTTCAGGGAGGGTAACTTCTCTTCACTCGAGGGCTAACACAGTAGACCAGTGTTCCCCAAAGTGTGGTACGAGTATTCTCAGGGGTACAGGAACAGTTTAGTGGGGGTACGCGTTCTTATGCGAAATATCTTGCAACAAACGAAAATTTAAAAAAATTTTACTTAAAAACAAAGCTAGCCATGAAAATTTACGATTGTGTATTTTTGTATTGGCTATTTTTTGCAGAGTTAACAGTTAATAATGAGTGGTGTCAACCACTAGCTGTGATTTTTAACTTTTGTGCAATTTTTTTATAGTAAAAAATAAATTCATTTTCTTAAGAGTGGTACACAGAGTTACAAAAAATTGAGAAATGGTACGCAAAAGTCATAACTTTGGGAAACACAGCAGTANTTGGCTATTTTTTGCAGAGTTAACAGTTAATAATGAGTGGTGTCAACCACCAGCTGTGATTTTTAACTTTTGTGCAATTTTTTATAGTAAAAAATAAATTCATTTTCTTAAGAGTGGTACACAGAGTTACGAAAAATTGAGAAATGTTACGCAAAAGTCATAACTTTGGGAAACACAGCAGTAGACCAAAGAAAAATATTCTCTCGCCAACTCGAGCCGAAACCTGTCCTAAACAGTGACCTCACACCCCTAGTTGAAATAGTTATAACTCGTTACCATAGTCACCGCCACGGGTCCAGACAAATGGGATGGAGAGTTCTTACTTTAGACAAACTATAGTCATACTGATCTGTTGCCAGATTACATAAATATATAAATACCAATCATTTTTCTTATTAACATACATCAATACTTTATTCCTTACATAATCTAGACTACTAAAAATTAAACCAGAGCAAAAGAATAATTTAAGTAAAACAGCCTTCATATCAGTTAAATAATTTGTAAAGTTAATGTTATATATGTGATTTACCATTTTTCATTCTTGCATATAATAGCAAGAGAACCAATTGGTTGCAAACACAAAAATGAATAAAAATCAACAACTATAATTAATTGCATTCCAAAATAAAAATATACCACATAATTCAAAGAAACAATTTGTTGAACATTTTCTCGTTTACAGTAAATAATGCTTTCTCTAATCTATATAAAGTAATTTTTTCAATAAAAAAGTGATATCACTGATTTTAATGCAGTTTGATTGTTTAAATATTGCTTATAAAAAATAAATAAAAATATTTTTTTTTGTTTACATTAGCATTACTTTTGTATGTTTTTTCTTTTTCTTTTCAGAATTCAACTCAGGAAAGTGTGTCAAACTTATTTCAATATTTTTAAATCAGAAAATTACGAGAAAGAAATTTATACACATCAAGGCAAATAAAATTTTTTAATTGAACAAAATTAAATAAAGAAGAATTTCCCCTGAGAAGTAATCCCACCTGGATATTCGCTATATTAGATATTTATTTTAAATAATTAAAACTTAATTTTCAAAATGCACGAACCTCAAGATCGTTGATTGGAATATTTCCGCATATCAAAAATTTAGTTAATTAAAAATTTAAATTTAGTAGTTTCACACAAAATCTTGTAAACATGACATGTATTCCTTCCAGCACAACCATGACATACATGTCTAGCAGACGACAACAACAATGGGATACAAGCGTGTCATCTAAAAAAGTTGGTGGGACACATACGTCACAGCCCTACCCAATTGACCAGAGTTAATTTTACTTCATTTGATTTACAAAAATTGTAATTTTTCATTTTATTAAGAAGAAAAAAACTGGTCTAGAAAGGGGAAAATCAAATCCTTTCATTTTCCTACCTAAATTCTCATTCACATGCAATAATTTATATATATATATATTTCAAAACTCTGATCTGTAAAAGATTGTTTGCTCTAGAAATTTCAATCTTTTTATTTTTCAATTTTTCTACAACTTGATAATTGTCATATTTTATTGAAACTAACAATTCAATAAAATATGACTAAGTGGAGATTTTGTTACAATTTTAGATTTGTTAAAAAATAATCATTTAATCGATGCAGTATATGTGTACCTCCTTCATTTATTTGGTTGAAATAACAAGAGTTCCATATATTTTTAAAATGATGATAAGATCTGAAAATTTCAAATAATGCATGGCTCGTCGTAAATCCACAAGATATTTCGATCTTTTTTTTGGCAATTATTGCTATCAATTTCAATATGGCTTATTAAAATCCTGATGTCTATCATTGCCTACTTATTACTATTGATATTCTCTCAAAGTTCCTTTTAAAATCCTGATGTTATGACATGCAAATAATTATGTGCAATGTTATTATGACAGGAATTTAAGAAGTAATCACTTTTTGATACGCTCGATTTGAGCTTCATGATTCATGGGGTGTTTCTATCACATTTTTGATAGCTATGGCTGTAAATTTTTACAAGTTTTTTTTTTTTAAAAAATATCTTTATATTTTTCATACAATGTTATGTGCTCAAGTATACAATGTATACTTGAAGTTGAACATTTATTTAGTAGTGTTTTCTAAAATTTCACCATTTATTCGAATTTTTTGCAGTCGAACGATTTCCATGTGGATTTTAAAATTTCAGTTTTCATATGTTACTACGACATGCAAAATTCGAATCCAGCATTTAAGTAATTGCTTTTTGATATGTTCGATTTGCTTTGATAGTGTCAAAATGCATGCTCAGTTTTATTGTTTTTTTTTACTATTGGTTTTCAAACATCCCTATTTATTTCACACAATATGGAAATACGAATTGCGCATTTCAATATTCTATCATTCTTTTTCAATTGATATTATGGAAGTTATTGCTATTGATTTCCACACAAAATTTTTAAAATCCAATACTTTTAATACGATATTTATTAAAACACACAAATCTTGAAGCATGCATTTGAGTAACAAATTTTTGATAAGATTCATTTACACGAGTTACTGCCACAGATTTCCCATTTTTTAAAATATGTTTTTTTAATTAAAGTGACAATGACTGGCAAAATGTAAGAAAAAAAAGGAATTAGTACCCCCTCCCCTCCCAAAAAAAATGCGAGTATGTCACCCATAATTTTACAATACATTTTTTTTCATATGCTAAGAAAAAAAATTAGTTTTACAACAGAAATACAAATATATATAGATATTCAATTTTATTTTATATCTGCAGACCTTTTTATAAGCTCAAAGCTTTTCAATTATTATAAATTGGTCACAAATATATAAATTACTTTGATAAATATATTGCAGAAAGATATTAGTGCTAAAGGAATTTCTCGCAGAAAGCTAGACTAAATTCTGCCACAGGGAATAACTCTATTATCAGTTTTTATGGATGCATTTCAAGGGATTCTGATTAAATCTTGCAACCTTGCTAAAAAAAATTATACAATGTATAAAAAATCATTCACTTAGACATAGTGTGCAGCTGGCACTCTTTTTGTTCTTAAAAACTTTATTTTAAATTTTATACATACATTAACACATAAATACAATTACATATATGCAGGGTATCTGCTACATTTTANAGGATAACTGCTACATTTCAGATTTTCAAACTTAAGACTTTCCATGTGAATTCCAAGAATTTTCCATGACTTACAGTTTTCTCTGACAAAAACAACAATAAATTTAAAAAAGCATTATAATAACATTAATTGAAATGATATAGGTATAACTAAAACTGTTATACTCTGCATCTTCATACTTATAGATTTTAAAAAGAGAGTAAAGAAAGCATTGAAGCAATAAAATAGCTGAAAAAAAATACAAAAGCAAATTTTTTTTTCTTCTTTTTTTCTGCAGAATTATATTCTAAAGATACTTTTCTTGTTCATCGGAAAGGAAAGAAATACTCCTGATTTTTCTATTCTCATTTCAGAATATAAAAAAATTTGCAAAATGACTGGCTTGCTCCAGCTAGAATTTTAAATCGATAAAATTCCAAAAATAATTAACAAAAATTCTGAAATCAGAAAAGTTTACAAGATAATTCACTCTAAAACTGATGTTTTCTCATTCATTTTTTGAAAAAATGCCATAATTTTTAAAGAACACTAAAAAAACATTTTATATTTTAATAGAATATGACTCTGAGTGGGGATTTCGTTACAAATTCAGATATTCGGAACACCATGAAATTGGGGAGGGGTAAATTCTATTTTAAAAATTAGATTTTTCGGCAACCTAAATCCATTTTATGACAAATTTTGTTCAATACCGATATTTATGACTTTCCATGATTTCTCATGACTTTGCAGGTGAGCAGATACCCTGTATATGCATGCAAAAAATAAATATGAATATACACATAAAATTTAAAATAAACGAACTGTTTTCTAAAAACAAAACATATGCCCTCCCTCATGCTACACCTATAGTCATTCAAACTATCCAAAAACTTACTTAAAATGCAACTAATAATAGTTCTCAATCTTATTTTTTTTTTTTAAAGTGAAAATAGGCTACCACATTGACAGGGTTAGCTAGTTTTATTAAAAACAATAAAAGGCAGTGAGTATGCCAACAAAAGGAAAATAAACATTTTAGTGATTAAAGAAAAAATTTTAAATAATAATTTATGAAAAAAATATTCTGATAATAGCACACTGATGAAGCAAAGTAAAACAAACTCATCCTTTTGTTGGAAATACTTTTTTACCACTAAGCAAAGGGACACTAGAAAAGAAAAAAACAAAAGGTAGAACTATAAGCTATTCCTGGTGAGCAAGCAACAGTAATATTTTTTAAAAATAGCTCTTGTTGAGCACAAGTAACTTTTTCTTAATTTATTATAACAAGAACCATACTCTTCTTGGGGAGATTTCCATATCGTGATCTGTGGCAGAATAATCGCAAAATCTTGGCAACTTCTGGACGAGAAACTAAAAAAAAACATCACAAGAAAGGGACCAACTCGAAAGGTATAACTCGTAGCCACACCCGGGCAAACATCTATGTATTTCTTTACTAGTTTCTTTTTAAAAACATGAAAAAAGAAAATTTAACAGTCTTCTAAATTATTAAAAATAAAAAATAATAATAATTATGAGATAGTGAAATAAAATCTAGATAATGATATGAATGTATTGAATGATAAATCACATCAGGATCAATATTAGCGTAAAAAGTCTAACTTAGCTTAGTTGCAACAAATAATTCAATGAGCTACATTAAAAAACAGGTATTTTGATGGCTAATTAGAATATTGTGAAATGCATGATAAAATCATGTCTAGATCTAAGTAAGTAAAAAAACTGTTAGCTTCTCACAGTTTCAATAAGTCACTGAATACAACAATGAGTGATGAAATGAGTTCAGGATCAAAATTAAAATTCATTGATTAGCTTTAAAATATAATTCAAAAAGCCATTGCAAAGTGTACAACTGTTAACAAATGCCCATGAGTAGTTTGAGAACTAAAAAAAAATCAAGATAATATTACGCAAGCATGCTCTACCTCAACCACTGTTACAATTCGTTAACATTGCACAATATTCAAATATAGTTTTATTACTGAAACACATGGTTGAGTATATTTTGATAACAAATAAAATTTACAAAATAATGTGCAATGAATGATAAATCAAGATCAGGATTAAAGTTTTAGTTCATTAACTTTATAACTTTGAAATATGAGACTACAAATATGAGATATAACTATAAACACATGGTAATGAGTAGCTAGAGGGATATCATAATTTAAAGAATATTTTGTAGTGTGTGATAAAATTAGCCCAGGATCAAAGTAAAAATTCATTGAATTCACAGAATAACTCCAAAGTATAATTCAATGAGCCATTGGATTCTTTTCAAATATTCAAACACATGGTGAATTGCATTTTGATTGCAAATGAAATTTACAAAATACGGTATAAAAGAATGATAAAATTACGTCAGGGTCAAAGTTGAAATTCATTAACTTCGCATAATTTCAAAATATAATCCAATGAGCCATTGGAATTTGAACAGATGTAAACACATGGTACTGAGTTTTTGGATTGCACAACAGAATCCTGAAATATTATGCAATGTTTGACGAAATCATGTCAGGTTTAAGTGCAAATTCATAAAAATTCACACAATCATTTAAATTTATAATCCTAAGAGCCACTGGCTCATACACGTTAACTTACCTTCTTCATAATCCCAGTCTTTCTTTTACTGAAGGTCGTATAACGTCGAAGTTTGTTATCAATAAACTCCATTTTTATTTTGACTCGTCCTTTTGTTTTTTTCCCATTTGCGGGTAAGGATTTTTTGGACGTCCCAGATGTTGATGATCCATCCCTGGACCCATAGTTATCGCGATGGCCATTGGAGTAATTATCACTATTCATATCTCCCAAAACCATGGGCTCTAATTCACACGAATCACTTAGTTGTTGCTGATGTATTTGCAAATTGATATCTTTAATCCGATCTTTGCATGAAGTTTGCATAACTAGTAAATAAACAACAAAATAAATAGTTTAACCCTTCCACCTAATCATATTGACACATAGACAATAAAAGTATTTCGTCACTCATTATTTCAGTCCACACCGTTATTTTAAGTGTTAAAGAGGAGCCAAGTGAAGAAAGCCGCGATAGAATACATCTACACGAAAGAAAGAAGATAGTTCTTATTGATAACAACGTTTCATCTACACAAGTTCAATAAAAGTAATGACACCCTCTTATTTTGCTCAATTTTCTTGACCACAATAAAGTTCTGTAGAGCAGTCAACTTGCGCCTCAAATGTTTATAGTCTACTAAGGGGACATCGGCATCTCACGTGGTGCTGGGAGCGGTCGAACCATATATGGTAAACGGGGTCTCCAAATTTGGAATGGGGGATACCATATATGGAACGAACGAATCAGAAACTACAACTTCTATGACTGTTCATTTTACGAATTAATTGTGCTGACCAATAAGAATCTTTTAGCTAGTCAGCAAAACACCTTCTATGGAAAAATAATAATAATAAAAAATAATAATGTTTCGAAATTAAAGACACAAATAAGTAGCATCTTTTATCGAAGATTTGAGTAAAAAATTCCTTAATATTTTGAAAATCTATAGTGCAAGAAGATGTAATTCAACTTCAAGAATAGTTTTTTTTTAAATGTTTATTTATTTTATTATGAAAATATTAAAATCATTAATTAATTTATTTATTATTTGAAGTAAATCGTAAAACTATTTACGTAGCTTTTTTTTTATTTTTCAAAGTTTTTTTAAAACGATAAAAGCATTACTTGAAAGAAAAAAATATAATAATATTTCAGGAAAAAAATAAATAAACAGATGTTACTATTTCGGGACCAAATTTTTTTAACGAAAGACATTAAAAAAAAGTAATGAGAAATAGAAGATGCTTAGAAATAAAAGTATTTTTATTTATAAACTGGAAACTTAAAAATGCTAATGCGAGATTTAAAAACGCTAAAAAGATTTTGATTAAAATATAAAAAAGTAATGCTATTAGAACTGGACTAGCATTTATTAAAAAATATGTACTATATAAATATTCACGAACCTAAAAATATTATTTCTTTTAACGGCAAATAAATTAATATAAAAATAAAAAAGCAGAAATTTTAAGATATAAAAATTTAAACTGCTGACCTAGCTTTTTTTATGCTTAGAGTTAATTAAATGGGCACTGCAAATAATTCAATTACTGTAAAAAATAAAATAAAATTATGAACCTGACAACAATATTTTTTAGGCATGTATAACAAAAACAAATAAATCAAAATAAGAATATGTCTAGTTAAATTTAACTTACATGATGAGTAGAAAAATACTCAGTTAAAAAATTATTACAATAATTTTTCTTGAAATCATTTAAATTAAACTGATTGTACACGTTAAATTTTTTAGCGATTTTTTTTTTATAAAAAGAAGAAGAAAAAAACTCAGTGTAACCTTAAAAATATCTTTCTGATCTGAATGCTAAAAATAGCTTATTAAAAAAATCTTCTATTGAAGCGTTTTTTTGTTTTAAAGTTGCAACGATAGATGGCAGAGTTTCGTAAATGATATAAGACGAACTTTTGTCTTTCCTATCGCTTTTTTCAAATTATTTAGAAAGCAGGATGCGTTAGCGATCAAGTAATGTAAGCGTGGCTCGTTCCATCTGGGTTGGATGAGTAGAGAAAAATTCGAATCGTTATAAAATCGAGAGAAAAAAATATATATAATAACATATATATATATATTAGTATAGATGGGCTGTTCAAGTAATACGTAAACATCCAAGTGCAAGTGCAGGAGGGGGGTTGGGATTTGTTCAGTTTATTCTGTCAAAGGAGTATGAGCAATATATAAAGGAGTATGAGCAAGCATTTATTAAAATCCTTTTACATACAAAATTTTCTCATAGAACAAAATAAAAAGCGTAGCACAAAATTACAAACTTCAAATATGGAACAAGAGTTATATTTTGGGAAAGAAAAAGAGGAAAAAAATTTCAGAAGCCAAGATTATAGACCACAAAAGGAAAACACTCCAGATTTTTACAGAAAATTCTACTTAAAATGTTATAAAATGAATTAAAGCATACATTTTATTTGATGCAAATTAACAAGTTTTTATTTACATTTAATCCAAAAACTAGTTTATTATACAGTAAAAGTGAAAACAAAAAACTAGTGGAGGGTTATGTAATTCTTACATAAGCGTGGGAGCAGGTTTCATTTTTGCTCACAGTGGTGATTCCAAAATTTAAAAAATAATGACCGAGTTTTTTAGAGTTTTTTTAGATTCAGAAACACGGTAAATTTTACCATATTCTAGCAATCCTGACCATACCTTTTTTCAAGTTATATTTAGTTAAAGAAGTATATCCTAGTAAATATTTGAAAAACCTAGGAATAAAATTTTAAAAAAACAGAACAACATTTTTTTGTTGCTGTAATTATTAGTTTAAAAAATTACCTTAGAAATCGAGAAAAATCGAATTTTCAGAATTCTACCGATTTTGTATTGAGGTACTCTACTAAAAACGTAAAGTTTCTAGAGACTTTTCCTAACCAGGCGTTATATAGTCTGTCTAAAGTTATATAGTTTGTCTTTAGTAGGAACTCCCCTAGCCATTTGTCTGGACCCGTAGCAGTGACTATGGTAATGAGGTATAGCTATTTCAAGTAGGGGTGTGGGGTCATTGTCGGCGAGAGAAAGGAAATTTTTTTATTTGGTCTATTATGTTAACTCTAGAATGAATAGAAACTGTCGTTCCTGAAATGCATTATTCTTGTTTCCATAACAGCAGACGGTCTCAGACTATGTGGCTGGGGAGTTCTTACCATAGACAAACTATAACTACCCCAGTGTTGGCCATAAAGTCCTTACTTAAGACAGAGCTAATGATTAATGTTATAAAGAAGAATTTATGCAATAAGACTCCGAAGTTATAACTTTTGGCATGATTTTAACTCAAAACGCAAGCTGAAAACACAGCGGTGTTTTATACAGTGTATCCGTGATATTCACCATAATCAATAATAATCAATGACTTATCAGCCGAGCAGCGGTAGCTCAAGTTATGGAGCATTCACCTTTCAATGAGAGATACCAAGTTCAAATGCCAGCGATGGCTGGTCGATACGCATTACGCACCCGGTTCGCACCTACCACAGTGCTGAAGTAAAATATCCTCAGTGGTAGACGGATCCTTGGGTTAGAATCAGGGATCCGGGGGTCACCAAAGGTTAGAATACCCTAGCTGTCAGACTAACCTTGGGAGGTTTTCGTGTTTTTCCTCTCCATGTAACTCAAATGCGGCTTAGTTCCACGAAGGCAAATTTTTCAAAATACTTGATCCAGGAGTTCCCTTGTCTTCTAAAGTTCAACGACTGTTATAAAATGAAATAAAATGACTTTTCTCTCTAGTAAATGGAACTATCGAGGAGGATCAAACTCTCCTTCCGAAGGCCTACGGGTGATCACTTTGGAGACCATCAACAATCTTCAAATTACTGGTTATAAAGATAACTCGCTTTCTGACTTTACTAACCAATCAAAGGAAGTAACTATAAACAAATTAAGGTGCCCATAACCAAAGGAAACATTTATAGAAAAACAAGTGGGCGTAAAAGCTGTACATATAAATTGACCCCCTCCCCTAAATATAATATTCCCATAATACCCATAAACCATAATACCCATAATATTCAAACTGAGTCAGATATATTATAATATAACAGACTATACTATCACACCAAAGGAAGAATTACACGCAAATTAGGGGGCCCACAATGTGTCATAATATGTGAGTATAGATATATAGAATGATTTTATGACTATATATACGCATAGGCGTAGCGTGAAAGAAACATTTTAAAGAGGCAAGCGATTTCTTTTTCTTTTTATTAAATTTTTTTTTCAGAATATAATTACTAAAACTCTAAAATAAATATACACCGAAAATTTTTATAAATGTCTCTACATTTAGGAGTAATTTTCTGTATTTAACAGAGGAGTTAATATATCTTCAATATAAAAACTTTCGTAGGGCATGAGTGATTCTGTAGTGTATTCAGAGCATATTCTGAAAAAATGGGAAGTCCGAATTTTTAGTCCGAATTCTTAAAATTAAAAAAAGCGATGACAAAATAAACGGACCACCCTGAATAAATTTTGATCTTAATCGCTCAAGCGGAGGTCCTCAAACATGTTAATTAATTAGTGCAGGGGATATTTCAAATTACGAAATCAGACACAAAAATGTACTTTTTTTGAATAAACATACCGTTTTTTTTGGGGGGGGGGGTTGGTTTTTTTCTGGGAAATAAGGTTTCTATACTTTGGTCAGGAAAGCGAACAAAAATAACTTTTAGCTTTTTTTATTTATTTAATATTAGTCGACGAAATTTTGAATTTTTAGACAATTTCTTATGTTACTTTGAAGAGTGTATAATGTTACATGGCTAATCTTGCTCAAAGTCGCCGTGGCTGGAGGCAGCTAATTGAGAAAGCCTTGGCCTCCACTAGGATGTAGTGCTGACGAAGAAGAAGAAGAATGTTACATGGCAAAATACGAAATTTGAGAGAAATCGGTCGAATTGTTCCTGAGAAATCAAATATTAAATATAAGACATTTTTAAAATTCGATTTCTCAGGATCTGTTCAACTAATTTCGCACAAATTTCGTATTTTGCCATGTAAAGTTACATTCTTTAAAATGATGTAAATAAATTGTTTACCTTACAATTCAATATTTTTTTCAACTATTTCATAAAAAATAATAAATATTTACTAAAAATTATTTTTTTCGCAGCATTATCTTTGGAGAAACGAATTTCATAATTGTGTACAAAAATGTTTCAATTCACTTAAAATGTTATCAAGATATGGCGAAATTCGAAAAAAGTAAAATTAACATTAAGGGGTTCTAACTTTAGATCGCTCTTCTGGTCAGACAATGGTGACCGTAATTCCCAGATTGAGATTACCCTTATATTTTGAGAGTCAGAAATCCAAATCCATCATAAAAAATTTATAGACCCTGACCAAATTATTAGACACACTATAAGATTCGACGTAAAATCTAATTATCAGGTGATACTATACAGCTTTATTGTTTTTATACGACTGAAACCGGTTTGCACTTGTTTACGCTCGTGTATCAATTGGTTAAATTAGACGATATATTATATAAATATAGAATATTTATTATATCAGATATTATATTAGTATAGTATAATAATTAGACCAAATTATAAGACGCACTGTATTTTCTTACTAATGACATGTTTTGCACGAGTTTATAGGCAATACTTTTATATTTAAACATACATGTAATGAGTTTTTATTCAGGAGCTTTTTTATATACTTCCTATTCGTATTTATTTTTAACGTATTGCATTACAATGTTAATCAGTTGATACACGAACGTAAACAAGTGCAAACCGGTTTCAGTCTCGTAAAAACAATAAAGCTGTATAGTATCACCTGATGATTAAGATTTTGCATAAAATCTTATAGTGCGTCTAATAATTTGGCCAGGTACTGTATGTGTATTGAGAAAAAATGCGCTTTTGTGACTGATTTCGAAACTTAAAATATCGTCTGCAGTAATTATTTAGCAAACATGAGGCACCCTCTCGAATTATGTAGCATACTCTCGAATTATTATAAGATAGAGTTCTAGATCGTGAAGGTCAGATCATTAGATTAAAAGTTATTCAAGGTGTTCCATTTTTCTTTTTTCTATTATTTTTGCGCATTGTACAATCCAATTTCAAGGAATAATAATGTAAAAATTCGATTTTTCCCGATTCCTAAGCGCTGTTTTTAAAATAAATATTAAAAAAAGTGTTGTTTTGATTTTTCAAACGTTTTGTTCCTGGGTATAACAAATATTTACTATGATCTATTTCTTTAAGTACATATTACCTGAAAGAAGTATGGTCAAGACTACTAGAACATTGTAAAATTTGCCGTGTTTCTAAATCTATGGGAACACCAAATCGCTCGGTGATTCTTACCAATGCGCTTTGGNAAGTAACTGCGACTACAGGTGTGCACCACCATGCCCAGCTAATTTTTGCTTTTTTTTTTTTTTTTTTTTTTTGTAAAAATAACAATAAAATATGATGGCTTTATAATATTTGGTAAAATTTGGAATGAGTGAAACAACCAAACGAATGGTTTAAATACCGTATATTATGTTTTCATTATCCAGAATCGTGTTCCCCCCCCCCCAGAAATGTATACCGAACTATGTAGTAGTTTTCCCAGAAAATTTTTCTCCGTGCAGGAAATTATTCTTATAGGAATTGCGTTTCATTTTAATTTTTTAAACATATAGTTGAGATTTAAACAATAGAACAAAATCTAATTCAATCCTAATTGTAACGAACGAAAGTTTGAATAAAAGAGTAGTGTAAATAAAGTTAGTCTGGACTTGTAATTAGTGATATGATCGCTTTTCCCATGGTGCCCAAAACGCGAAAAAGTTTTTACAGATATAATTCGTTTTTAACTATTTTCCGGAAGATTATGAGAAAATCACCTCCACCATAATTTATTATTTAACAATGTAATTCGTTGACATAAAATTCCCTTAAAATCTAAAAGAAAAGCATTATTTTTTCTATGAGCAAAAATGTGTCACTTTTAAATATTTTTTACGTTGGACATTTAGTGAAATCCGATCTTCTAAGTCCTGTGCTAAGTTTTTAAATGTTATTTGTTAATCAAATAAAATGGTTTATTACAGATTCTATAGGAACAAGTTCGTGCTCTACTTTTCAAATTAGTCAGTAATGGAAGAAGTATATTTTATGAAATGGAACTTATTTTACAATAGTTAAACGAATAATAGACTGAAGCATTCTAGCAAATTGACCCCAGGGGTGGCTTGAAGCCCACCCAGCTCCAGATAGATGGATACAAGTTTGTCTGTGAGGTAAAGGCGGCATGTGCGCAATGCTGACCATATTACTACAATCGTGTCATTGTTCACAAAATTTTGGAGTCTACACAATCACCTCCCTTAGACCACTATAAGGACTGTTACGGGAATGGTTTACTTTTTTTCTATTAAATTAAACCTAGAAATTTATACTTTGAACAAATTCGAATATAAATTTAGAGTTAAAAAAAAGCTGGAGGATATTTTTTAATGCTATAAAACAAAGATAGGTTTAAACCGCACTTATAACTTTCGACAGTTTTATAAAGTAAGCAGTGACTTCCAAAATAATTACAGAATGTTAATCGAACATAATTGTAATTTTAAAAAAATTATATTGTGCGTAAAATAAATTAAATTTTTAGTAACCAAAATTATAAACTAATGCTGAAATCCTTAAGAAATAGTCGAAATAATTTTTAAGAAAATCTTTATATATTTTTTTAAGTTAGCACGTATATGAAAGTGATAAACATTAATTCGTTAAATTATTGATAAACTATCTAAAGCTATTGTTTTTTTTACTAAAGAGAATTTATTTTTTTATTATTATTCTTAATAGCTTAAAAAAATTCTGGAGTTATGAAAAATTATTGAGGGGGTGCCCCTGTGCCCCCCCCCTCGATGCTACTCCTACGACCCTATGACAGGAAATAAATATAAACATATTAAGGGGCCCAAAACCAAGGGAAACAATTACAAAAAAAAGGGGCGTGGCACTTTAAAAGCTGTGCATATAAATGGGTATCTCCCCTCACTATTAATCTATAATATTCAATCTCTGTCAGGTATTATATTATAATAAACTATACCATACCAAAAGAAATTATTATAGACAAATTAGGGGCCCAAAAATGTGGCACAATATTTAAGTATGTATATATTTCAGAGTGCGTAAAATAGCGATAAGATATAGAAATTGTTGCTCACATGATGTACACATATATGGCCCCCATATCTTCCCTTAATCTTAACCCATAATACTATACTCAAACTAGGCCAGGAATGATTTTATGACATACTATATTACCCTACGAAAGGAAGTAAATATAAGCAAATTTAGGGGTCCACAACCAAAGGAAACAATTATATTATAGAAAAAGAAGGGGCCATGGTGTTTTAAAAGTCGCATCTATAAATGACCCCATATCTCCCCTTCCTATTAACCCATAATATTCAAACTCTGTCAAAAATTATACTATAACATATTATATTACCATAAAAAGGGGGGGGGGAATATATTCAAATTAGGGGCCTCACAATGTAGCATAATTTGTAAGTAAGTATGCATATAATTCTAATTGCGTTTTTGAGCGTTAAAATGGAGGAATAGATGCTCGTATACAGTACAGGACCCCATATCTACCCTGGATATTAAACTATAATATTCAAACTCCATCATATTAAATATTATAATATACTATAGTATCATACCAAAGGAAATTGTTATAAACAGATTAAGGGACTCACAATGTGGAAGAATACATTATAATATAAAAATTAATATAATTTGAATATTACAGGTTATAATATGCCACATTGTTGGCCCAACTCAGTCAGATATTATATTATTAATTGCGTTTTAAAACATTTTAACGTTTTAATATGGAGAAATTGTTGCTCATATACAGTATGTATACATGGTCCTTTATCTCCCCTTAATATAAACCTATAATATTCAAACAGGGTCAGGTATTATATTATAATGTACTTTAGTACCGAACCAAAGGAAATAATTGTACGTAAGTTAGGACGAAACAATGTGGCATAATATGTAAACATGTATTTTTAATTGCGTTTTAAAACGTTAAAATAGAGAAATTGTTGCTCATATACTATTATATACACGGCCCATATTTCCCCTTAATATTAACCTATGAAATTTTAACTCGGTCAGGTATTATATTATAATATGCTACAGAACCGTACTAAGGGAATTTATTAACAAATTATGGGGCCTACAATGTGGCATAATATTTAAGTATGAATGTATATATTTTTTCAAAGCGTAAAAGAGCTTTGAAATGAAGAAATTGTTGCGTATATACTGCATATAATATGGCCTCATATTTCCCCTTAATATAATCCTGAAATATTTAATCCCAGTTAGATATTATATTACAACATACCATAGAACTGTATCAAAAGAAATAATTGTGCACAAACAGGGGGGCNGGCAGAATGTTCTATTGTGAATCTAAACCATTCTCGAATCCTTCTGAAGGTACACAGAAAATTTCATTTAAATCAGTCCAGCCGTTTAGGAGGAGTTCAGTGACATACACACGAACAGTCGAAATATATATATAAAGATATACTACAGAACCGTACTAAGGGAATTTATTAACAAATTACGGGGCCTACAATGTGGCATAATATTTGAGTATGAATGTATATATTTTTTCAAAGCGTAAAAGAGATTTGAAATGAAGAAATTGTTGCGTATATACTGCATATAATATGGCCTCATATTTCCCCTTAATATAATCCTGAAATATTTAATCCCAGTTAGATATTATATTACAACATACCATAGAACTGTATCAAAAGAAATAATTGTGCACAAACAGGGGGGCCCAAAATGCGACATAATATGTAAGTATATATTTCTAATTGCGTTATAAAGGGTTTAAATGGAGAAATATTTGCTCATATAATGCATATATACATGATCCCATATCTCTCATTAATATTAACTTATAATATTTAAAATCTGTCAAATGTTATATTATATTACACTATAGTACCATGCCAAAATAAATTATTGTAGAAAAATTAGGGGGACAATGTGGCACATTATTTAAGTAGGTATGTATATATTTCTAATTACGTTTTAAAGCGGTAAAATAGAGAAATATTCGCTCATATACTGTATAAATACATGGTCCAGTAACTCCCCATTATAGTAATCTATATAATGTTCAAACTCGGCCAGGTCTTATATTATAACATATTATAGTATCATACCAAAGGAAATTATTGCAGACAAATTAAAGGGCCCACAATGTGGTTCAATATTTTAAGTATGTTTGTATCTATTTCAAAATGCGTTAAATAGCTTTAAAAATAAAGAAATTGTTGCTTATAGACTGCCTATGTATATGGCCCATACCTCCCTGTTATACAAACTTGTAATATTCAATTTCAATCAGGTTATTACATTATAACATATAACGTTACGTTAGAATATAACGTTATTATATTGTAACACATGCTACCATAACTAAGAAAATAATTATAAACAAATTAAGGAATCCTTGAAATAATTATAGAAAAACGGGGCGTGGCATTTTAAAATCTGTATACATAAATGGCTCCGTATCGCCCCTTAATACTTATCCATAATACTCAAACCTAGTCAGGTATTATATTGTAGCATGCTACCATACCAAAGAAATTTATTATAGACAAATAAGAGGTTCACAATGAGGCACATTTTTTAAGTATGTATATATATATATAATTTCGTTTTAAAGAGTTAAAATTGAGACAGTGTTGCTCATATACTGCATATGGACATGGTTCCATATCTTACATTAACTTTAATTTGTAATACTCAACTCGGTCAGGTATTATATTATATCATATTATTGTGCTATAATAAATGGAAGTATTATAGACAAATTTTTGACCCTTAATGTTGTACAATATTTAAGTATGTACGTACTTATTTCAAAGAGCGTTATATACTGCATATGTGTGAGGTCCTTAAACTCCACGCATTATAAACCTATAATAATATTCAAAGTCGGTCAAGTATTATATTATAACATATTAAACTGCCATTCTAAAGAAATTTTTTTTAAACAAATTAGGGACTCCGGGAAATGATTATAGAAAAAAGGGGGCGTATCACTTCAAGAGCTGTACATTTAAATGACTCCGTATCGCTCCTTTATATTCAAACTCAGTCAGATATATTTTTACGTGCTATATTACCACACCAAGACATCACTGTCTGTGGTCAGTGTGCGGGTGGGTGACCACTTGGATCAGTCTGCGTAGGGACCGAGGGTGTGCGGTATTGGTCCTCGTTAAACTGTGCTACTGTAAAGTGCTCGACTTCGCTCGCAGGTCGTCGGGCTATCGAAGCGGGGGTGCCATCCCCTCCGCAGAGGATCAAAATTGTGATACCATGTCTTCGGATCATCCTCCGGGATGTTTCCCAGACCGTCGCCAATAGCCCATTGTGCAGCTCTAGTGCGACGTAAATTAACAACAACAACCACACCAAGGAAATTTATTACAGACCAACTAGGAAGGACCACAATGTATCCTATTATTTAAGTATGTATACATTACTAATTACGTTTAAAAGCTTTAAAACGGAATAATTTTTGCTCATATACTGTATAACTTCCGACCAATGCGATGTAACAAAAGCGCAAATTGACACAAAGCCCAAAAGGACCGTACTGCAGAAATATCGCACCCATTCACCAACAATCACTTTCGTTTGGAATGTCTTTATTTGAGATTGCTCGTAAAGATTTGACTTGTACATGAACTTGTATCGTCAGGCTGAACCGATGTCGTGAACTTGTCTCGCGATCCTCGCATGAAGCTCAAATCTCAACAAAACCGTTTTTCATTTTTTTTTTGTCTGCTGTTTGTCAAGCCTCATCTATCGGTTTAGTTAGTGGGATTAGAGAGTTATAAGCTTTGATAAAGAGCATGTCGCTCGGTTTCTCTTTCTACAATCAACAATCGCACTGTTTCGTAAACTGTAAACAGCAATTTAAATTTTGTTTTTCCTGGTTTTATACAAATAACAATTAGTTTAAATGTCTGAACTCTTGTTAGATCCCGACATTCGCTTATGGGTTTTCCTTCCCATTGTTATTATTACTTTCCTTTTCGGTATAGTTCGCCATTATATATCGATATTGTTAACATCTCCTAAAAAAGTTGAACTTCTCCAAGTACAAGATAGGTAGACTTTTAATAAAATATTTTCTTTAATTTTAGCTAAATTTCTATTTATATTATTTAGTAGGAAATTTTTATATGTTAGTTTACAGCTGCATGGAAAAAAATCCTGCATTCTTATTTGATTCCAGGAAAATGTAAAAATTTCGCATTCGAATTTTCTTGCATATTCAAACTATGACTAAAGAGAATCAATTGGAAGGGGGAGATTTCTGTATCGCGATCTGTGACAGAATGATCGCCAAGTCTTGACAACTTACGGCAGCGGCCTGCGAGAAAAAAAGAAAGAAAAAAAAACATCACAGAAAGGGACCAACTCGAAAAGTGTAACACTTATCCACCCTCGGGCCAACATCCACTTGTTTTTTTTTAATTTTATTTTTTTTTTAAATTTGCAAACCTAAGCGTTGGCGCATCAAATTGTAGTTGGCCCTTTTCGGTTTTTTTTATTTCTGGAAAATTTAATTGCCTGTTTTAAGGCACATTAATATAGATTACTCATTAATTTTGGAAAGAGGTTTAATTAAATTAGTTTCTATTTGAACCTGGGTTTAAATTTTATTTTCAAAAGATGTCCACTTTATTGTTATTTGCTAAGCCATAATAAATTTGGGTATATTTCTGTATCATGATCTATTGCGCCAGCTACATTTGCCAAGTTCCCAAATAGATTTTAAACTTGCCAATTTTTAAGAAAAAAGACATGCAGATGTTTCTCCAGGGGTTGTTATGAGTTATACCTTTCGAGTTGTCCCTTTCTGTGATGTTTTTTTTAAGTTTCTCGCTGGCCGCTGCTTGGAAGTTTCCAAGACTTGGCAATTATTCTGCCACAGATTAGGATACGAAAATCTTCCCATAAGTTACAGACTAGTTAAAAAAAGGAAATTATTGTCCAAATTTTTTAAGATGTATTTAATTAAATCCGTTCAAACTGACCTTAAATCTATTGTTCATTAAAATGAAGACACATTATTTACGAATGTAATGTACTTTTCCACAGGAATAATTTGTAAATTAGGAAAAACTTAATTGGTCATTTTAGAACACATTCATGTAAATTATTCCTAAATTACTCGAATTTACATTTTGAACCTTGATTAATACTTTATTTTCAAATGATTTCATTACATTTAATTTTCCCTTATTTATTATTATTTGCCAAACCTTAACAAATTTGCATAACTATGAAACTAAATGAATTATCTCTCCAAAAGTTTGTATCAATGTTTTTATTTTATTCAATACAAGTAAGGTAAATAAAATGTGTTTTTGAATTTGTCACATGTCTTTTTCATAGCAATAATTTGTAAATTATGCAAGATTTAAATTTTTTTTCTTCTTAAGATATTTGATTAGAAATTAATGATGAATTCTATATTAATATTACTTAAATTAATGTCTTCTTGACCAATGATTTACATATGTTATAGCAAAATGTTTTATATTTTTTTAGCCAAGCGATAATTCGGAGCAGGCTACTTAGGGAAAATGGAAAATACATTCCGAGACAGGTTTGTTAATATTAAATTATGTATTTTTTATATGTAGTTTGTTAATATCTAACATGTAACATATTAAACATCTAACAAAGTTTGCACACGCTGGGATTGTAAACAGGAATTGAAACAAGAAAACCATGAATTGTCAGGGAAAACAAGATTAAAAAAAAGGTAAGGGGAAAATGTAATTTCCTCCCATAGCTGGGAAATTTCAGGAAATTTGACACCATATTGCATTACGAGATTTCTCTTTTTTGTTTTCAATACCGTAATTTGTGCTTGTATGATAGAAAAAAAAATATAGTCAGATATTTTTCTGGACTGACCATCATTAGGTGTGTTCTTAAGATTCTTCTATTAGTCTTAAACATTGCTGGAGTGTTGTCGATTGGATGTCTGAATTAAGGAAGTTGAAATTTCTGTTTTCAAAGTATTGACATGTTAGTTTCTTTTTTTTAAAAATCAATTTTGTTTCTCAATTTTCATTATCTTCGATTTATTATGATAGATTATCATTTTATAGTTTTGGGTAATACATTAATTATCGAATTTTTTTTAATCATCTGCTGTGTTTATTTATCTGATATCTATAAAGAAATGGTATTTTTTAATTGAATTACTTCTTATTTTGCTTGGAGGTGCAGTATCATTTGCAAAATTTGACTCATGGGGAATCATATTTACTTTCATTAAAAAATCTTTTATTCTTTGTTTTTAATTATTTCTATACTTAGAAAGGTTTGTCACTTGATTAAACACATTGTAATTTCAATTAAATACAGATTATTTGTATGAAATTTTATTAATTTAGTTTGTTTAAATTATTTTTTTAGGATGACTTAGTTGTTGAAATTTTATTTTATTTTATTGTATTACAAGTTCCCCCATTATGTTTCGTTTTATTGCAACTTTGTTCATATTTTAGTAATTTTTATTTTATAGCTAGTGATTAAAAATATTATGTTTTTATTGTTTATTTAAATATTTTTGTTTATCTGCTGGTAAAAAACATTATTTTTTAGTTATTTATCTTAACTTGCATTTACCCTTTAAAAATATTTTTTTTTAATGTTAAATATGTGTTAAAATAAATAGAAGGATTTATTATATTTATTTTTAGCTTACTTTCAGTGCTACACTTAAGTTAGTTCTAGTCTTTTTGTAAAATGATGCTCTAATTTTTTTTTTTATGCATCACTATTAGCTCTGGTAAAGCGCAAGTATTACTTTCAAGCTAAGTACATCTTAGATTTAGTTGTTATAACGTTATGTTATCCCCAACATGATGCATTCTAACTTTTTTGGGCCTTTATTATTTTTTTATTGTGATTATTTACAAATTGCAAAAAAGTAAATAATTAGTGCATTTTCCTCCCAACAAAATGCGAGAATATCACCCACAATATTAGAATAAAAAAATATTGAATGTTCAATTAAAAAAATATTATATACAGTTTTTTTTGTTGTTAGCACAGCGTTTTTGTTATTTTAAATTAGCAACATATATTTTTGTTATTATTAAAAGTATCTTGCAGAAAGATACTAGTGGTAGAGAGTTTTGTAGCAGAAAGCTCGGAAAAATTGCGCTGCAGGGCTTGTGTATAACTATTATTTTAATAACAGATAAATACATACTTTTTTACAGGCTTTCCTGATGCGCAAACATTATTTTAATAATGAAGATCTGGGTTACTTCAAGACTCAAAAGCGTAACCCCCCTGCCCAAAACCCAATGACTGATCCTAGTATGATGACGGATATGGTGAAAGGAAACTTCACAAATGTTCTGCCCATGATTATAATTGGAGGGTGGATCAACTGGACATTTTCTGGATTTGTAACAAGTATGCATAAATTATGTTAATCTTTGTTCAATTTGATCCCAGGGCTCATTAATTTTACTGGTTCTGAACGTAAAAAGTCATATATTAACCAGATGTCTTCTCTGCATAGCATCTACATGCCAAGTTTCCCTCTTTTTTAACGAAGAATCCTGTATTTTACACTTGTTTATCCGTATATTCTCAAATTTCTCTGTATTTGTTGATGAAATTTAAAAAAAACTTTTTTTTTTTTGCCAATAAAATATCCACTGATGGCAAAAATACTTCTCTTATTCCTCAACAGATGGTGTTATTGCCAGTACTTCAGTATGATGAGTGCTAATAGTTTAAGTAATATAAATAATGATTTAAAAAAATCTTCTTTAGATTAAGATTTATATACATATTTTTTACTTCGCTAAACGTAAGTGCTTATGCTATTTCCAATTTTGAGTTCTTATTTTTGACTTACATGATGATGCATCAGAACTTTACTCGTAACCTAAACAATGTCGATAGTAAAATCTCTGTTATTTTATTTCTCCAACGTTGGAGGATATGGCATAGCAAAACTGGTTTTTTCATGTTGCTAGATAGAGAAACAGCTGTATCGGAGAGAAACATTTTCTCAATTTTGTCTGTTTTTACTAAGTGGGTTAAATCTGAGTCCTCGACTGTCAGGGAGGGTAGCATCTCTTCACACTAGGGCTAACACAATAGACTGAAGAAAAATATTCTCTTGCTGACCAGAACCGAAACCTATCCTAAACAATGACCTCCGACCCCTACTTGAAATTATTTTACCACATTATCATAGCACCTCCATGGGTCCAGACGTATGGCTAGGGGAGTTCTTAATTTAGACAAACTATATGTACTTAAGAGTACGTATAGACAGTAATACTAGAGTGTCAAATTGAGATCATGTATGAGTGATCTTGGGACGTTGGAGTCAGACTAGGGTTGGGTTTTTGATGTCAAAAACTGGTTTCTGACATGACACTTCAAAAACTCGTTGAAAAGTTTCAAAAACCCAGGGCAAGTTTCCTTTTTGACATTAGAGACACTTTATTAGATACTAAATCAAGCCCAATGCTTGCATTATATACTTCTATGGTTATTCGATTTATAGTACGTATCACAGATAAAAAAAGTCTCCAAAATTATTGAAACTTTTAATTGGTGTTTCTAATGGTAATCTTATTTTGTAATTGGTAATTTAAGACCCATATTGTAACTATTGGATTTATGTTGCAGGTTATAACTATGAGTTGTTAATTATTATCAATGTAACTATTGGGTTTATATTGCTTGTAATAACTATTAGTTGTTAATTAGTATCAATCTAAATTTTGATTTATAATTCTTGTATGTTACAATTTAGGAAGAGAATTATTTAGATTAAGTAAAATTAAAGTGTTTGCCAATAATTATCTGAACTCAACATATAATTTTTTTATTGATTCTCAATATTTGTTGTTATTAATTATATTCATTGGAACAGAATGTCTTACCAGGCAAACAAGGCTTTGGAGGAAATTTAAGCAGCTATGGGGGAAATTTTGATCTAAAAAAAATTGTGTATTTATTACTTTTAATTCCTTAAGTTAATAAAAGGGATTTTAAATTTAGTTTAATAAATTATCATTATTTCAATATATTTTGATTTCTATTATTTTATAACACATATGCTCATTTATTCAAGAATTTTGTGAAATCAAATGAATTTTTTATCTAATTTAAACTCTATTTTCCAAAATATATTTTTTAAAAATTATTGTACTGAATAAAAAGGCTTAAATTTTTTGGAAAATTTTGATCCCATAGAGAAACTTTGTTCATAGAAGAATATTAGGATATGAGAATTTTCTGCACTCCTGTTTATATGTACATGAATATTTCCAATATTAGTGAACTAATGTTAATTATATTAATGTATAACTAGTTCATTGATTAGTGAACTAATTATAATTTATATAAGATATAAATGTTTGTTTAAATAAGTCAGTAATTTCAAGGATTTTATTAAATTACTATTAATATTTAGTACAGTTATTAAAATAAATTTCCTTGTGACATGTTATTTTATTATGTATAATAGCTTTAGTAACAATCAAAAGAATAATTTCGAATTTTGGCCTTATTCACAAGAAAATGACAGTCTTAAATGGGGTAAATCATGTGTTAAATCAAAAAATGTTTTCTTTAAATATTTTTTTTTTGCTGTACCATAACGTTTGTAATACCATGTACTGTAACATTTTCTAAAATGAATTTTACCTAATAAAGAATACATAAATGAGTTGTGCATATACATGTTAATAAAAGTGATGTTATGCCGAATATTTTTTTTAAAAAAAAGTTAAATTAATAAATTATTTCATATTTGTGAAGTTGTTACATTTAATTTCATGCAAAATTATATCTAGTGGATTAATATCTTTGAAGACTGGATAGTATTATACCTTATAACTTTTTTCTTGTCATTCCTTATATTGAATTTATTATTTACAATTATAAAGTACTGCAGTTCTTGGGTGCTGTCCTAAGCTTTTACAATAATGCTGAGATAATTTCATTCAAAATATTTGTATTGTCATATTTTTAGTGATCATGATAATATTCATATATTGTAGCTGCAGTAATTGAGGAGATAGGGTATTCGCCTCCAAATGAATTGACCCAGACTCGAATCACAGCAATAACTGTTTGATGCAAATGCTGTTTTTTGCTGAGACTGACCACAGTGCTGGTACAAAATATACTCAGTGGGAAATGGATCATAGGTTAAAATTCCCTCCAGGCTAACGGTTGGGGTTTTTTGTGGTTTTCTTTTCCATGTTACCCGAATGTGGGTTAGTTCTATCAAAAAGTCCTCCACGAAGATTAGTTTATCTCCCGATGCGTAATAAAGAAGTTTTTTGTTTTCTGGGCTGGGATCAAAGTAACAAAGCTATGGAGTTAAACATTGACAGTCTTATAAACTCAAAATTGGTTTGACTGTTCAACAACAGTTATAAAATGAAATTACATATTTTTTCATTATCCAAATTTATCAAAAATAATATTTTTCCTCTTTTTAGCCAAAGTTCCTTTTCCTCTGACGTTACGATTCAAGCCCATGTTGCAGAGAGGTATAGAATTGCTGTCACTCGATGCTTCCTGGTAAATTAGATACATGTTTTTAAATTAATTTTAAATATTACGTGTATTTAAAAAGAAATTGTTACGTGTTTCATAAATTTACTTAAAATGAGTTCGAAAACTATCTTTTAACATAATCTCCCACATTAGATTTTGTCAGGAGGGTGAGTGAAAAAAAGTAAAGAGGAAAGGAATATTGTCATCTAGACAATATTGTCATCTAGTTTTTGGTGGTTTCTTTTATATGCTAAATCACAAGTTAATTGGACTACCAGTTTAGAAGTTATAGTGGTTTTCTATATAAAAGGTCTCTAGTTTAAAATTCTCTCCTCAAAAATTAAAAGAGAAGTGTCAAAAATATTTCTTTGAACATTTCTAACTGTAATTTTAACTATAACTTTCTAATAATTGAGTAAATTAGTTTCCTGTATAGTAATTTTTTTGCTGATGCTTGGTCTAAATCTGTCTCATCACTATTACATTAATTTTTACTGTCTCATGTTGCATATTTTTTTTTTTAATTTTATTTACATAGGGTGAGTTCAGCATCTTGGTACTTCTTGAATGTCTTTGGTCTTAGAAGCATTTATGCCTTAGTCTTGGGGGAGAATAATGGTGAGTTGTGCAAATAATTCATGAAATTTTAATCCTAATTTAATAAGCATATTTTAGAATTTTTTTTAAAAACATAGTTTGACAGAGAATATTTTTTAAAGCAGTTGTTTGAATTCATTAAAGTAAAAAAGATTTCAAACCTACTCTAATTTTAAAGTCTGCAAATATGACATTCGTTTATGGTGGAATCGCCCTCTAGCTTCCACAACACTACCGAATTAAGTTGATGTAAAGTATATTCTTAATAAACTTATTCAGTATATAGAGATCATGAGAATTTTATTTTACTGCCTACTTAAATCATAATCCTAGAGGTAAGTTATAAATTGCATGCAAAGTTTCATTCTACATTAATTAGTAAGACAAGAGCAAAAATATGAAGAAATTTATAACTTTCAAACTCTAAAATGTGACTGTAAAGAGAAAAATATGGCTATTTTTTTCTTGCAAGTACTTTTACTCAAATGAATGTAAATTCAAGATAGATTAATGCTTCGTAATATCTGTCATCTATTTTTATCATTTACTAGAGTTGCTGTGAAAAAAATGCTTTCTTTTCAAAAGGGAAAGAGTTGTACTTTGTGATACTATTCACATCTTAATTTTTAACTTAGACAATCATAATCAAATTTACAATCTGAAGTCAAACATTTAACTACATCCTATTTAATATATCTTTTTGAACACAGACAGCTTAATAGTATCTTTTTTTCTCCCCAGATAAATACATTGTGACCCATGATAATTATTACAAGGTATCTTCCATATTAAGGGGAGAAAAATAAGAAAAGTGAAATTTAACTAAAAACTCAAGCTGATGCTGGTTTGGAGTTCTTAAGAATTTTATTTATTGTTATTGCTTATTACAATTTTTTTTTGTATAAGATGAAGCATGAATATATTGAATTATGTGCTAAATTATTACATTTGATTTGAGTTTTGGCTATATTGCACCTTCAACTAAGTGGATATTTTACAACTAGGTTCACAATTTTGTTCTGGTGTAAAAACTAGATGTATAAATGCCACTGTCCTTAAGGTATGAGAAAATGTTAGACTGAAGATTATCTCCAATTAGTAAAAATAATGACGGATGTAAGCTACCAAAATGACATAGTCTCTGATATTTACATTTGCCGCACTGGGTTAAAATATTTATAATAGTTAGAGGTTCCTTACAATTGGAGCACTCTGGTTCTAAATTATTAAATTTAAAATAGGCATTTGATTTCCGTTTGTCTTTTTATTATTACATTTAAGGCTAATATGAAAATTATTTTTTTCTCAAAGCTGCTGATCAAACTCGTGCAATGCAAGACCAGATGTCTGCTCCAGCAATGGCTATGCCTCCCGATCCAAAACAGGCCTTCAAGGTAAGTTTTACATTTAACCTTTGACTTCTTTTGAACAACTATAAATTTTAATCACAATCCTAACATTTTTATAACCCCTATCTAATGCGAACAAATTTTACTTAAGGCAAGGGGTGTGACTTCTCTTGTTTTCCAGTGACGCCATCTATGAACAAAAATTCGACTTCTGTCACACCCATACATCACACCTGTTTATAGAAAGGACACATTCATTCATCCACAGATCGTAGTTTTGACCTAAACTAGAGAACAACCAATTCCGTAACCCCAGAGGTATAATTTATTATGTAAACATGGTGGACTTTCTGACACGACAGATTTAACATGCATCAGGCACCATTTACTACATGGGGAGATTTTAGCCGACTGGATTCGAACTCCCGTTCTCACGAACGTGAGTCCGGTGATCTACCAATAGGCTATCCTGGCCTAAGTGACTCTTATATCAGTCATATAGAATTGGTTTTAATTTTAGCTTTACTATTAGGTTTGAAGATGACTTTTGTCTAGAGAAAACGGATTTGACTCATTTATTTAATTTTGAAAGAATTTCTGGGTCCTATTTTTACTCACTGTCAGGTTTGAAGATGACTCTGATTTGTGATCTCCATCAAGAGCAGTAAAATATTTCTGTTTACTTCAACTCTCTATCTGGTTTAAAGAGAACTGTTTAGGGAACTCCATTTTTGTTTAGTGCTTAAGTAAGCTGAAAACTAATATTTTTTTCAAAATGTAATTGCAAAAACTGAAAAATTTTTTTTTCTTCAAACATTTATCATTTTGCATAGCGTTTTTAAAAAGTGCTTATTTTCAATTTTTGTTTTTTAAAAGCCCTTAAAGGTGCTTTTTGTAATGGGGGCTTTTTTTAATGTCTTTAAAAAGTGCTTAATTTTCCCTTTTCGAAAATGAGATTTTTTCCCTTACCATGTCGATTTTCGTCGCATCGTATGCAAAAGCGTGGTTTTCATATTGTTCTATTCGACGTTTTCACAATTCATTAAAACACGATGCATTTTGGCTTACTGTCACCCAGTAGCGTATGAAGGAACCAATTATTTTACACGTTTAATCTAATACTTGCGGGTCCGCATGTGTGTATACTGAGCTGGGTTCGGTGAGATTCTTGCACTCTCATGTGCAGCTCTGCTGCATTTTGTAAGATATTCTCAATTTCAGGCTTGATTCTCCACCCTACCGAAAAATCTTTTGATATTTTTATGGTAGCTAATATAATCAAGAAAAGAGTTCTTTATCAGAAATTAGCTATTTTATCATGATCATGTAAAGTCTTTGAAAATTATNTTGATTTAACTGTTTTATATTTTTTTAAAAATTACTACATTTATGGTTTTGGTTATAGACTTGTGATCTGCTTATAAGTGCTTCTTATAAGCAGATCAAAATTTATGGCTCTTATGGAGTTTTTTTAAGGCTCTTTTGTCATAAGAAACAATGCCTTTTCGCTTATTATTAAATTTTATTATTAAGTTTAATTTTTCTTTTTATGTGAAAAGTGTTTAAGATCTATTTTTTTTAACAAAGAATTTCTTTATCGCTGTATTGTTTTGATCAATACATTGCCAAAATTTGAGAATTATTCAATGATTATAATGAATTTCAATTTCCCATTATCTCTCTAAGCAAAAATTTTAACTCATTGGCAATTTTTAAAAAAAAAAATATAATTTTGAGTGCTTAAAATTTTTTTCAGGCTTAAAGTTCAGTCAATTCTTTGCAGGAAGATAGTGTAGTATAGAATTAAAACTTTGCTTTAAATTTAACGCACTCGTATTTCTTTTTTCTTTTTTTTAAGTTTCTTTTCTGAAAGAGCTTTGAAAAACATCCTGAAGTAGAAAGTTTGACACTCTCCATTTTAATTATTCTTGAAAGTCTGTGAAATTCAATGAATTTAAGGAACAAGTTAATTATTAATCAAGTTATTAACAGGGTTGATAGACTATATCTTTTTAACGTTTTATGGTTATTTCCCTTTTTTTCCAACATTAACACTTTAGTTTTTTTTTTTTAAATAGCGTTTACTCAGTTTTTTTTTATTTATCTTAAATATTTCTAACTATCTTAATATATGATTATCTTTATTGTCTTTAATATATTTATTACAGTTTTTTCTCTCCCTCCACCTCATACCTATAACATAGCTAAGTTTCGATTATTTTACAATAATAACTCAACTGATTTACATATAAAACTATTTATACTTATTTATGTATGTATAAAAAATCATTCACAATATTTATTTATGATTTTTAAAAAAAAATGTTGCTATTCGGCCCATTATTTTGACCGAATATTCAGTATTCGGCCTAATCACTATTCGTCACATCCCTACTTGTAATATTCATTGTATTTTCATTATTATAGAATATAAATTAAATATATGAACATGTAATAACTGGACAATAATTTGCAAGAGCTACAGTTTAAATTTATCAAAATTTAAAATTGCATAAATCAGTTTATTATTTAACATTTTCTACTCTAAACAAAATATTGAACATTTTAATAAAATATTATAACACACCACTGGTGAATGTTGACAATCACATAGTCGCTTTGGTAAATGTCCGAAATATATACAAGGTCAAGTTAAGTGCCACTACCTGGTATGCATTTACCTGGAATGCCCGACATCAATGTTTTTTTAAGGTCTAGTGCCACTGCTCAATTTGCATTTAACTGCTACTCCGAACAGTGATGTTTCTCTTAACCTATCCTCAGCAGATATTAAAATATTGAATGAATATAATATTATCAATGTATAAATTATTATAAAATCGGATGTAACAAATATTTCTGACATTCACCAAAGCAATTATGTGATTGTTGACATTCAATTGTGAAAGTAGACATTTTCTTGATTTTGGTCATTCTCGGTAACACACACACACATATATATAGAATGTTTTCAATATTAATTATAAATATATATTCATTTATTTTTTCTTCAGTTGTAAAAATAATGTGGATAGTAATCAAGGTATAAAAACACAATTTGAATTGTTAAGTTAGAAACAGCTGTTTCAATGTTGTCATAGCATTACCACAATCGAAAATGAATAATTTTACATTATCACTCAGTCAACATTGCATCAAACTATTAAATTTCAATTTAGATAAAAACTAAACTCTAATGTTAAATATGTTGCATTAATGTTTAAAATGTAATATTTTTTTTATAAATATTTTAAGTTTATGCTTTTTATATGCGCCAATCGAGGTTTTTGAAATGAAAACTGGTTTTTATATATTTTTTTTTTTGTAGAATTTTATTTATTTATTTTCAATAAACTAAAATAAAATGCTTTTTTAAAATAAAAGTAAGATTAACAAAAAATATTTAGTTTAATGTTTTATTATCTATTATACATCTTATATAATGTATTAATTGTAATTATTGATTTCTAAAGAATGTTTTAACATTTTCTCGTATATCACATTAGAAATTATATAGGGCTGTGACAAAAATTAAAATCCTTTAAATCAATTTACATTCAACTTACATATTATGAGTAAGTTTTGTTTTTTTCATGTCTGATTCCCTGAAAGCTGCGCTAAAATGTTTTATTTCATAAAGAAGATATTTTAAAATAGTCAAATTAAGTTAATAATACAGTCAAATCTCAATGACACTAACTTTGATAATGTAAATTTTTTGATATCGCACAAAAATATTTAAATTTTTTGTCCATTTGCTGTGCAGATAATAGAAAAAAAACCTCTTTTAGCCGAATGCATTCTTGGTAACCCTTAATTTCACAAAATATTTTTGATCACAAAAAAAAAAAAAAAAANAAAAAAAAAAAAAAAAAAAAAAAAAAAAAAAAAAAAAAAAAAATAATAATAAATAAATAAATACTTTTTCCCCTAATTTTTGAAGAATTTGAAATCTTCTATTGACTTATATATTAACTGGTATATACATAATAAATTTCTTAAAAATACAAAAAGAAAACTTTCTCACCTCAAAAGCAATCATTTGTTTCTTTTCTTCAGGCAATAACTAAAAATAATTTTAAATAAATTTAGTAAATTATAAAATTTATGCTAGACTACGTTCTATATCAAAACTGCTTATTTTCTAGGCAGAAAACAAAAATTACATGCACAATTTTTCGAGTACTTACCTCTCTAGTATTCTTTATAATACACTGGAATATCTAAAAAATTAAGAAAAAGACAACTATTAAAATTTGAAGTTTGATTTAACTGTTTTATATTTTTTTAAAAATTACTACACTTATGGTTTTGGTTATGAACTTGTGATCTGTGCTTCGTATAAAGTGCTTCGTATAAGCAGATCAAAATTTATGGCTCTTATTTTTTTTAAGGCTCTTTTGTCATAAGAAACAATGCCTTTTAGCCTATAATGTGCTATTTTTATAACTGTTTGGTAACAAACAATTTTTGGTTTTGGTTAGGTTTACTCCTATTTTTTTTCTTTTCTCTGTTCGGGTAATAAAAATGGAGCAAAATTTTATTATTAAGTTTCATTTTTCTTTTTATGTGAAAAGTGTTTAAGATATTTTTTTTTTTGACATTTATTTTAAGATCTATTTTTTTTTTTTAACAAAAAGTCTCTTTATCACTGCATTGTTTTAATCAATATATTGCTAAAATTTATACAATGATTTTAATGAATTTCATTCTATAAGTAAAAATTTTAACTCATTAGCAATTTTTAAAAAAAAAATTTATAATTTTGAGTGCTTAAAATTTTTTTCAGGAATTAAGTTCAGTCAATTCTTTTCAGGAACATAGTGTGGTATAGAATTAAAGCTTTGCTTTAAATTTAAGGCACTCGTATTTCTTTTCCTTTCTTTCTATCTTTTTTTTTTTTTTAAAGTTTCTTTTTTGAAAAAGCTTTGAAAAACATCCTAAAGTAGAAAGTTTGACCTTCTCCATTTTAATAATTCTTGAGGGTCTGTGAAATTAAATGAATTTAAGGAACAAGTTAATTATTAATCAAGTTATTTACAGGCTTGATAGACAATATCTTTTAAACGTTTTATGGTTAATTTTTATTTCCTCAGAAAATATTTTTAGCATTAAAGTTTTGTTTTAAGGATTAAAAAGAAATTTCTTCTATTTCCCTTTTTTTCCAACTTTACCACTTTAGTTTTTTTTTTAATAGCACTTACTCAGTTTTTTTTTTATTTATCTTAAATATTTCTAATGATCTTAATATCTGATTATCTTTATTTTCTTAAATATATTTATTGTAGTTTTTTTCCCTTCACATTGTACCAATAACATAGCTAAGTTTTAATTACTTGACAATAATAATTGAACTGATTTACATATAAAACTATTTATATTTTATCTATGTAAAAAAAATTATTCACAATATTTATTAATGATTTAAAATTTTTTTTTTTTTTGCTATTTGGCCCATTATTTTGGCTGGGTATTCCGCCTAATCACTATTCGTTACATCCCTACTTCTAATATTCATTGTATTTTCATTATTACAGAATATAAATTAAATATATGGGCATGTAAAATTTAAATATATGGACATTAGTATTAGAATTAAATATATGGACATGTTGTTTAAATTTATCAAAATTTAAATGAATTACATAAATTAGTTTATTATTTAACATTATCTAATCTAAACAAAATATTGAACATTATAATAAAATATTATACCACACACACAAACAAGCACACACGCACATATGTATATCTACGCAGTGGATCCCCAGTTTTACGTTGTCTGATTCGATAATCAGGGTATACTCTTAAAAAGCTTTTAATTCTTCCTTTTTTCTTTGGTTTTAAATAAAAACTGCTTTACATTGTCACAACATATTCCTAAATTAACTGATACCAAATTTACATTTTTCGAGAACTTATTACATTGTCCTTGTAATGGGCTGAGGTTTGATTCTCAATGGTGACTTGACGCCTAATCAGCTTCAGATCGATAGGTATGACCTTTCCTGGGAAGTAAAGGTGGCCTGTGCCCATTACGCTAATCACACTGTTGGTCACACAATTGTGGAACCTTAACATCCATGACCACAATGGACTGTTGCAGGAGTGATTTGCTTTCAATCTCTTCTAAAGACCCCTTTACTTCTTTTAAACAAATCTCTCTGAATTAGAACACCTCTGTTTTTAAGATTTGGTACATTTTACTAATAATTAAAGGAATTAATGCATTCAATTTACCTTGATTGGGATATCGGGTGAAGGAAAAAGAGGCTCATACTTTGAGCATCTTAAAGCTTGTTCTGGTAATAGTTCTTTTTGGCACAATTCAAGAGCTAGAATTACCTGCAAATTTGAAAAAGAATGTAGCTGGTATTAGTTACATAACAAAATCAAAACCCAAATTATGGAAACTAATTTTAAATACAGTATTCTTTCGATATCTCAAAGTTGAAGGGATGCTAAAACAATTTCGAGATAACAATCTCAGAACTAAATATATTCTAAAAAGTGGAAAAATATAGTTTAAAATATTACTCTAAAAAGTAGAGCCATGCATAAGGAATGACTACTAATAAATATGCATGTAATGATAGTTGGCTGTAAGTTTAAATAGAACAAGGATAATTTTATTTTCAAAAGTAAGACAAAAATAATTATGCATTAAATAGAAAAGATTTGGTTTAACAATGAACTTACATTGTGATTTTTCCGAAAAAATTCATTTTCTATTTCAAAAAAAATTCTGCGTAACAAGGTTTTGAGAAGAAACCCTTCGACATAGGAATTTAAATTAACATCAGGTGGATATGTAATGCCGAGGGGAAAAATATTTTTTTGACAATACAAGGTTTTCAACACATCAAGAGTATACTGTATTAAAATAGTTTTTCTCTATCAACTCTGCTTTTAGAGATTCAGTACATATTTTTGAAATTCATTACCCCTTTGAGTTAAAAGTTATTCAGTTGTAGAGTATGTAGAAAATGACAATTCTGAAAAAAATTTCAAAGTAAGGCTAATAAGGAAAAACCAGTCTTTGAACCTTTCAATAGCAGAGCTGAGAAATAAGAACCATTTTAAAAAGCTTTAATAGTGGAGCTGATAGGTAAAAACCATTTTCTAAAAAACTTCATTTGTAGAGCTGATAGGTAAAAACCATTCTTAAAAAATTTCCATACTAAAGCTGAGAATTAAGGCCCATTCTGAAAACATGTGAGTAGTAGAGCTGATAATTAAAAATCATTCATAGAATACTTCATCAGTAGAACTGATACGTAAAAGCCATTCTCAAAAAATTTATGTAATAGAACTGATTGATAAAAAAATAAATAAAAATGAATCTATTTTAAAAGTTGTAAATTAAAAAGTTTCTTAATACAAATTAAAAATTACCTGTGGTGGCATTTTCTTTTCACACATGGTAAACTTTTCACAGAGAATAGGATCCTTACCTATTATTGAAACAAACAAAATGTTTTATTGTTTTTTTAGATTTGTATGTGCACGAAAATGATATAAATTATTGAATATTTTAATTTTATAACCCTTGTTGCAGCTATCAATATTCAATTCTATAGCCTTGTAATTTTGAACTTAATACAAAAGAAAAAGGAACTTTTGGATCAATATTCAATATTGGCATTGTAATTGAATCAATATTTGCATAATGATGGAACCAATGTTCGTTTAACAATTTAATTGGTCAGCTTGAAAAGGAGATCATATCGATTAGTGTAAATGCAGGTTTCATGACTATGAACTGGTTTTTTCATTCTTTCTCCTTTTTGATTTAATTTATAACACTTTGATTTTGTTACCTATATTCTTTTGTTTGAATGTGCTACAGAGAGTATATAGTCTGTGGCCAAATTATCAGACTCACTATAAGATTCTATGTAAAATCCAAATTATAAGATGGATAATATACAGCTTTATTGTTTCTACGCAGCTGAAACCGGTTTACACTTGTTTACATTCGGGTATCAATTGGTTAACATTGTAATGCAATACGTTAAAAATAAATACAAATGGGAAATATATAAAAAATCTGAATAAAAACCCGTTACACGTCTGTTTTAATATAAAAGTATTGCATACGAACTCGTGAAAAACATGTAATTATTAAAAAAACACCACGTCTGATAATTTGATATAATTATTAGAATATACTAATATAATACCTGATATAATAAATATATTTTATATTTATATAATATGTCGTCTAATTTATCCAATAGTCTAATTTATATTATCTATCGCCTAATTTGACCAATTGATACACGAACGTAAACAAGTGCAAACCGGTTTCAGTACAATAAAGCTGTGTAGTATCACCTGATAATTAAGATTTTACTTAGAATCTTATAGTGCGTCTAATAATTTGGCCACGGTCTGTAGTTATTTCTGACTTATAAACACTACTTTCGCACTCATATAAAGAAGAGAGAGCAAACAATAAACTTGGAACCACTGCATATTTGTTTACTAGATTTTTTCCCTTCAAAATTTAATTAATTCGCGAATTATTCCTTAACTCACGTTTTTATTTTATTGAAGTTCTGATAATTTTGATGAAAGCATAAATGGGAAAATTTGGGCTGGAATAAATAAAGCATAGCATATTAACATTCATTTTATGTTTTAACACCGATTATAGTCTTAGTAGCATGCCTTAAACTTTTTTCATTTATGCTCATTGTGTATATGCTTTATTTGTTGTTAAAGGGGAAAGTGAATTAAAACCGGGTAGCTTAATTTGGAAGGCCTGTTGAGCTAAACTGTTTAACCCACTAACTGTCAGATTTAATCGAGATATTTATTATTTTGTCTTGTGCAATATATCAACTCAGGGGATAGAGAGTTCGCCTTCCAACGTGATGAACTGGGTTCGATTCCCAGCAATGGCTGGTTGATACTAATTCCGCATTCGGATTGCACCGACCATTGTGCTGTTGTGAAATATCCTCAGTGGTAGAACGGATCATGGGTTAGAGTACCCTTGCCGTCAGTCTAACCGTGGGAGGTTTTCGTGGCTTTTCTCTCCATATAACTTAACTGCAGGTTAGTTTTTTAATAAAAAGTCCTCCGCGAAGGCAAATTTCTCCCAATACTTAATCCAGGAGTTCCCTTGTCTTCTGGATCGGGTTTAAAATTACTAGGTTACGGAGTTGAACATTAGTAGTTGTAAACCCAAGAAATCGGGTCGGCAGTTCAACGATGGTTATAAAGTATAAAATAAAATATATCATTCCTGAAAATTCATTAATGTACTACTTTTTTTTATGAATTAATTTATTTTTCTAGACTCCAATCCAATCTGCTAGAAAATAGAAATTATTTCCAAACAGTTGAGGTACCCAGTCTTAGTTACCCCTGCTCCATTTGTAAAAAAAAAAAGAAAAAAAAAAAGAAATAATTAGAAAAAAAATTCTGCATTTTATTTCTATTTACAAAAGCTAGAAATTTCCAAGAATGCTAATACTTAATTTTTTTATGAGCACTTGTATTGTTTATTACAATAAATCTTTTCATTTTTTTATTAAGTGGGAAATATCTTTACTTTTATGTAAGTAATAAGTTTTCAATTAATATTTACAATAAATCCTTTCATTTTTTATTAAGTGGAAAATATCTTTACTTTTATGTAAGTTATAAGTTTTCAATTCATATTTTAAGCTTAAATTAAATAATTTTTTTCACTTACTTTTTGATATGCAGTTGACTATCGATAGAAGCTCGCCTGGTTTCATGCTTACTAAATGGCACTTTTTCATTTGTAAAATATGACTTAAAATTTCTAGAACTTTCTTTTTTAGAAACTGAGCTTTGCTGTGTATTGAATCTCTAGATAAAGTCTTATGGACTTCGTCTGTTGTAGATAAATGCACATGTTTATCACGAGCAAAATGTTCTTTTATGCGTTTTGCAATTTCTTCGTCCATTTTAATACCATGATGTATTCCTTTCGAGATATCTTCATCTGTTTTTATTCCATGATGTATTCCTTTTGATATGCCTTCATCTAATTTAATACCATGATGTATTCCTTTCGATATGTCTTCATCTGTTTTTATTCCATGACGTATTCCTTTTGATATGCCTTCATCAAATTTGATTCCATGATGTATTCCTTTTGATATGTCTTCATCTGTTTTTATTCCATGATGTATTCCTTTTGATACGCCTTCATCTAATTTAATACCATGATGTATTCCTTTTGAAATATCTTCATCTGTTTTTATTCCATGGTGTATTCCTTTTGATATGCCTTCATCAAATTTGATACCATGATGTATTCCTTTTGATATGTCTTCATCTAATTTAATACCATGACGTATTCCTTTTGAAATATCTTCATCTGTTTTTATTCCATGGTTGATTCCTTTGGCGATATCATGTTCTTCAAATAATTTTTTTGATAATTCTTTACTGTCAATTAAAGCTTTTTCTTTTTTGAGTGCTTCTTCGGTGTAAATTTTTGTTCCGGGTAAGATTTTTCCCGCTTCTACTTTGGTACCCGATAAAATTGTTTTTAAAGCCTCATCGAGAAGTAGTTCATCTTTTCCTTCTTCACTAAAAGGTATTGTTGCATCTTTATGTGCTTGATCTTTTGCTTTCTCGTAGGCATGAGTGCCACCTTGTTTGATGTCTATATCTTTGGCTTCACCAACTTTTTTACCTTTTTCTGCGCTTTCTTTGTTTAAGATGCCTTCTGAAGAAAGGCCTTTCTTCGCAAGCGAGGTGTCCAAACTGGCTTTATCAAGCTGTTTGATACCTTTATCTTTGGCTTCATCAATTTTTAGACCCTTCTCTTCTAATGAAAGGTCTTTTTTAATATCCAGATCAGCTTTAGTTTTGTGTAATTCACGCAGAAAAGAATGTGGGTATAGTTCTTCATCGAATTCAGAAGATTCTTTTGTTCCTAAATCATCACCGTAAGCATGAGCCTCTTCGTGTTTTAAAATCTCGTCGAACACAAAATCTTTGTGATGAGTTGCTTTTTCTTCGTGAAAAGTCTTGTGGTTCTTAAATTCCTCTTCACTGGCGAAAGCTTTCTCATCTTTCAGAGAATGTTCTTTTCCTAGAACAATTGGATGTGGGATGTCTTTGGCTTCTACATTTTTCGCTGCCAACAATTTTTCTTTATTTAATAAACTTTCCGCTTTTAATCCTTCTAAAGATTTTAGAACATCTAAGTGCTTGCCGTCTTCTAATGCTTTTTCGCCGTGAAAAAGGGTTTTCAAAAAGTCTTCTGACACAGGTTTCCCAAAAGGTGGCACCATAGATTCGGAAGCTTTCAATTCTGTAATGGCTTTGAAAAGCCTAATATCCTCATCTTTCCAGAACGGTTTCACATCTTTGTCTGCTATTTTATCATGTAGATGTTCGTCACTGGAATATAAAACTTCTGGTTTTAGCGACGCGTCTGCCACACCGTGTGGATGCTTTAGAACTTTTGAAAATTCCTCCTTTTTCAAAAACGCATCACCAACTGTACTCTCCAACAGTTTTATGATGTGGATCACTGCAGCTTTCAAATCACCTTCCGCAAGCTCTTCTTTTTCACCCAGCGCCATTTTCAATATTTTCCCCAGAAATTCTGGATTTTTCAAAAGCAGTTCCTTTTCTTTCAATGCCAGTCCATCGGAATCGATTGCGTGGACCTCTTCGTGACCTTTCACTTTCTCTAAAATTTCCTTTTCATCAATTGCGCCATGCCTAAAACCTGACGATAAATGTTTACTGACCGGTGAGTCATCCATTAAGGCTTTCAATGTCCCATCGCCGGCGTCAACAATGGCAAAGAACCTGCCGATGAGACCGAGCAGTAGAGCGAATTTTCCAAACATTGTATCTTGGACACAAGTGGACTAAGTAATCATAATGCTACGTGAAACAACATTTGTATTTATACGAAGGTTGGAAAAGTAGAGAAAATATTGTTTCTGCCAGAAGATGAAATTTAATTTTTATATTACATTTGGTAAACATATTATCTTTGGACTTAGACTAATAATTTATTTTACTCAAAGAAGATTGGACTAGTCATTTGAAGATTAAGGGTGGCTTAAGTGAAAAATAGAGCTTTCAGTTGCGCTCCTTGTTATGAAATCATCCAAGCATTAAACAACTGTCAACATTTTAATTTGGAGGGTCATTGTTTCGTTCACGCTTGATTTCTTATATTTAAGTTACAAGGATGGATGTAATCTATTGAGATACGTTAACGCGTACTTTTCCCTCCATGCTTAAACTTTCCTTTCTTTTACTATTAACGATTGATAACTAATTGAAAATATAGCTTAACTATTTGATGACAAATGTTTTAAAATGTGTAATATAACTCCAATATTGTTCGTTTGAAAATTTTATTTGTCGCTTTTTCTTCATGACAGTGCTATTTTAACTTAAAGTGTTAACATTTTTGGCGCTTCTAATTTTTATGTAATAATAGTTGTAGTAATAGTTGTAATAATAGTAGTAATTGTTGTTGAGCTATATTTGAAAGTTTTTTCTAAAAAAGAAAAAAATCTGTCAGACTAATATGCATTATATTTTTGTTCAAAAATCTGCTGATTTTGCTATTGTTTTTTAATTTCAAATTTTTTAGTGACCTAAAAAAAATAAATGTTGAGGTTAAATAACCCTATCTGGCTATAAACAAAAAACGCTTTTTTTATTTTTTAAATTTTGTATCAAATGTGGTTTATGAAAACATTTGAAACGTTAAGCATACTACTTTTTGTTATTGTAGATTTTTTTATTTTATATCTCATGTTGGAATTACAGAAGTTGCAGTATTAAATGCATACAATAATTTCGAAAACAAAAATAAGCAAGCTATGAAATAAAAGTGCCTAAATCAATGCATGTTTTCAGTTTTATGTCCTTTTTTTAAATCATTTTTTCTCCTTTTAAATGCCATATTTAATTTTTTGATTAAAAATATTGAAAGGAAATTTTCGAATATCAACATCAGCAAATGTCAAATGATCATTGTCGTTGCTTTTTAAGGAAACGTTATAATCTATTTCTATATTTCTCATTTGCGGCGACAAAGAAAGCCCTGATTTCTTTTTGGCGTTGGCCTCAAAGAATTGAAGTATCAAGCGTGTGAGCTGTCATAAGTATAAAAGCGTAACCATTACAAGTTTCTGAATGAAAATTCTTTGCTCTCGTGGACAGCAAAAAGTTGAAACTTAGTTATAAGTTGGAATTAATTTAAATATTAAAAGCGGATAATTTAGATAATTTAAATATTCTATATTACATTTCAATTGGATACTTGCACTTCAAGAAGAAGAAGACCTGACATACCCATACATGTGACTTATGAGATCAGCGCCATCTAATCTTATCAGCAAAATGCCGTATTAAAGTTGAGGTAAGTTTCTCTACATAATTTAAAACGTTAATTAACTATAACTTAATTAAATACAGAGCCGTATCGCGCCGCATCGAATTAGTTGAAATATAATTCTTTCTCGTGTGCTTCTTTCACGCAACTTAGATTTATTATTTGTTTACGTATTTTATTGTAACCGTGATATATTTTTGTTTCGTGTACCTGGCAACTTCGATGCATAATTCGATTGTTTATATTCTACATGGCTTCGTGCCTGTCTTCGTGTTTAAATAACAAATATATAGTGAAAGAATTGAAATCCTCGTGTTGGAATTTTGAATAAATCGCTTAAGATAGGTTTGGCTTACTCGAAATAGAATGGAAAGAACAATTGCTAACTTACACAAAAGCCATGTTTCAACAACCAATCAAGATCGAAATACCTACACAACGTCACTTACCGGCATCCCATAATGCATATGCAAGTTTAATAATAATTTTTTTTCATTGATATTGTTATTCATTGAAAAATGAGTATATTAGTCGTTGTCTTACTCAGTAAATAAATAAATAAAATAAATTTAAAAAAAGCATGATGGAAGAGCAGAAGAAAATGTTGATGAGTATAAAAAACGTAACATTGAAAGAATGCATGAGAGAAGTTCCGTCATACATGTTATTTTTTAAAAGCATAATCATTGTTTTGTTTCTTCTAGTTTTTCTATTGCTTGTCGTTTATTTAGATATAAATTTTATTTCAATAACTTATTATTGATTAAAAATTGTAATTTTTAAAAGAGTTTTAAAGATATTTTTTTTAAAGATTTTATTATAAATATGATCAGATAAAGATAAGTTCTTAAGATTTTACGCTAGAGCACATTTGCTTTGCGAACTATATAACATTACATAGCAATCTTCGGGGGTTAGGGAGCGTCTTGAAAGGCAATCGTCGGGGTTTTAATAAATAAATAAATAAAAAAGAGTTGAATTTACTTGCGTTTTGTGACGTTACATTTGCTTCTTTATCGAATGCGCAAACGAAATTGAAAAATACCTAATGTACCTAACTTTGTATCGTTAGTACCTATTAAAACTGCACTAATTGGGTACTTGCACTTCAAGAAGAAGAAGAAGACCCTGTGTACCCACACATGTGACCTATGACATCAACACCGGCTGATCGTTTAAAAGCAAAATGGCCTGTTAAAGTCGAGCTAAGTTTTTCCCCAAAGGTATGTTAATTAACAAATTAAATACGGAGCCGTATCGCACATCGAATTATTATGTAATGTAATTCTTTCTCGTCCAACTTCTTTTACGCAACTTAGATTGATTATTAATTTATGTATTTTATTGTAACTGTGATATATTTTTGTTTTGTGTACCTGGCAACATCGATGCATAATTAGTTTGTTTATGCTCCACGTGGCTTCGTGCCTGTCTTTGTGTTAAATCTCTGTGTAAATATATAGTGAAAGAATTGAAATATTTGAGCAAGAACCTTTGTGAAAGAATTTAGAATGTGTTACTTAAGGGTATTGATACTCGACGGGCTTCGCTTACTCGACATAAAATGGAAAGAACAATTGCTAACGTAAACAAAATACACGTTTCAACAAACAATCAGGGTCAAGATACCAGGTATACCATTTCTATAATACCTGTAGCTCCTATATTACTAAAATTAATTACGTATCATTTTCGTTAATAATAATGTGGCAATTTTTAACATTTCTCCTAAGCGAATTAGTGCATTGCACTATGTAGATTATTTATTGTTTGTTTTTTAATTTCAGTTAGTACCAGACTTAGTTAAGCTTCACTGGCGTCAATAATGTTATTTTGGCGATTTTTTACGTTTCTCTTAAACAGATTAGTACCATCTCTCCATTAATATTGCTTATTCTTATTACAATTAGTAGTTTTGACCAAAATTCATGAAGCATCAATAATAATATGGGGAATTTTTACGTTTTTAAATATTTATTACCATTTCTTTAGTTATTTTGCTTTATAGTGCATAGCGTATTTTTTCATTTCAATTAGTATTTAATACCATAATCAAATAAGCTTCATTGGCGTCTATAATTGTTTTACGTTTCTTATTAACGAACTTGTACCAATTCTCCATTAATTTTTCTTTTTAGTACGCACCTTATATTTTATTTTAATTTTTATACATTACCAAAATTAATTTAGCCTCATTGGTGTCAATAATAGTATGGCGTCTTTCCTCGGTTCTCCTGAAATATTAACACTTTTTTCCCATTAATTTTGTTTTCTAGATTTCTTCGATGTTTTTAATTAAACCTAATAACAAATTTATCAAGTATCATTGGCATCAATAAGATTATAGCGATTTTTTATTACATTTCTCCTATCGAATTAGTACTTTTTCACTAATAATTTTGTTTTTCAATCTAAAACTTATTATTATTTTATTTTAATTACTGTTGGTTTTAAATTATTTAATTTTTAGATATACATTTTAAAAGCATAACTATGAACAAACACATGGTTTTAAATAACTTTAGGAATACTAATTTGGTGACGTAAATCGTCAATGTTTTCATGTTCAAGCTGATGATTGAGTTTATCTGACACAATGATTAAAAAATAATTAAATATTAAAGAACGTGTAGAACGTGCTAATGAAAACGATTTCTAAGTCGAGTCAAAAGCGAATTCTAAACGGCTCTACAGAATATTCCTTTTTTCAATTAGAGCTGTAAGCTAACAAATATCTTACATTCAAATATCTTACAATATAAACATTCTTAAGAACTTTTGAAAGAAAGAAAATCGTCTGCAGCTCGCTGATGAAAACGATTTCTACACCGAATCAAAGGCGAATCTAAACGGCTCTACCGAATGAACTAAATAAAAATTTCGAACGAATTTTTAAGATCAGATGCTAAATTCTATAAATTCTATTCTGCCGCTGTCCAAATTTCAGGATAAAAAATTTCAGAGCAAACTTTCTTCATTTTATTATAATAGATACGGTGCACATTAAAGTTTGAGACATCTAGCTTGATGAAAAAGTGTTATTAAATGTTACAGTAATTTCGGATAATTGGTTCGATTATTACAAAATTACCTGATAATTACAATATATCGAAATGAAACTTCTTAAATTTTTCTATTTATTGCAGAAAGAACACATATTCCAAATTTTGACTTTCTAACTTATTAGGAAATGGAAGAATTATTGATGATTGAAGTGAGTAAGGTCTTGTGCCTTTCATATATGCTGATATATGACAAAAAACTTTCAAATATCGTTGTAAATTTTTTAGGGGGGGGGGTGAGGGGAGGTTTAATATTTTACAAAACTTCTAAGTCAAGGTAATAAGCAAGGGAGGGGAACTCAGTACAACCAACCGCATAAAAATAATGTTTGTGTAAAAAGCATTCATGCAAATCTTCTGCTGTTTAAGCGGAACTGAAAGCAAGGAAATTCTTGGTTCAAGGATAGGATACAGCAATTTTACTTGACTTCAGATTATAATGGCCGAAGATCATAATACCTATTTTAATATAACACAACTCGACTTTACGATAGTGTTATTGATTACCGAAACATCACTACAGAGATGTCTTCCTTCTTCTTTTTTTTTACTCTAGTTTCTGAAATTACTAAATATTTATTTTATAAAGTATTCTTAGTAAGTCTTTTGACGCAATAAATAAATAAAAAAGCAACGAAGGGCTTTTTTTTTACACTAGGGGGCTAAATCCCCCTGTTTCCTGACGCTCACCAACCCCGATAATTGCTCTTTAATAATTGTTGTTTCTTTTCATAAAACAGTAGAAATTGTTTTACTAAAAATATAAATACTAAAAAAAATTAAAGTTAATAATAGTTTAAAGTTAAAAAGTTCATAGTTTATGATAGGGCCGGGATAACCTGTTTGATAGGGCACTGGACCCGTGTCCAAGAGGTCGTGGGTTCAATCCATTTCTGGTCGTGGGTTCATCCCCCCGTCCGAAGACTCCCCGTGTAGTAAATGGTGACTGATGCATGTTAAATCTGTCGAGTTACAAAATCCTCCATGTTTCCATAATAAATCTGGGGGTAGTGATCCAGTAGTTTCCTTGTCTTCTGTATTGGGTTCAAAATGACAAGGCTACGGAGTTGAACATTAGTAGTTGTAAACCCAAAAATTGGATCGGCTGTTCATCGACGGTTATAAAATGAAAATAGTTTATGATAAATCCTACCTGCCTTACCTCCAAACGAAACTCATCTCAAAAATCAAATTAATATTAGATAATAAGCTAAATGAATTATTTTTTATAAATCAATCTCAATCCCAAAATTTTTCAGCGTAATAGTAATAGAAAAAATGGTCCTATAATGAAGTAGTTAAAGTTTGTTTGAAGTCGGAATTTTTTATTATTTAATAATGATATCATAGATAAAATCTATATAGTATATATTTCTCTTAAACGGCAACAAAAAAAAGCCTCAATACAACTCCCCGAATGGCAACGTTAGAAAATCGACCAATGATTGCCGCTAAAAATGTCACATGCCAAATCTAGCTGAGATGGCTCAACATATAGCGCTTTTAAAAA
>NC_092210.1:6297623-6321934 GCF_043381705.1 Parasteatoda tepidariorum
TAGAAATGGAAGATAAAACTGACTAATTATAATAAGACACAGAAATTGGAAGTTGTTTTAAATTTGTATTCAGATGCAGCTATTTCATTACAAACGCGTGTTTTTTGTGAATGTCGCATATTTTTGAAGCGGCGATTGAAACAGCCGGACATTGTTGAGTGTCTTCGAGAGATGGCAGTTTTTTTCCAGACATGGAGCGGCGATACTCCGTCTGATATAAAAGGAAATTTATGTATTCAGATGAGGAGCACTTTGGGCAGCATTCTCGAACGTTATGTTTACTGGAAGTGTTCTCTACATCAGAATGTTTTTGTTCAAATGAGCAGATGCAAATTTTCCGAGCCTGAAAAAAAAAAACTCAAAATGATATAAAAGTTGGTGTGTCACTCTTGTAACTTCAGAACTGTTTGTGCTAGGGTGGACAGAGGGTGTAAGGGGGTATTTTACCACTCATCTCAAAAATCGCCCAAAAATTTCATTTGAGAGGAACGTTTGAAAAATGATTTTTTCATATTAGTTTAGCATTTTATTGTCAAATTCTTTAGTTTATTATCATGGATCACAGTCAAGAAAATGTCGATTTTCACTGGTGAATGTCAACAATCACAGTCGCTTTGGTGAATGTCCCAAATACTTGTTATATTCGATTTCATATTAATTTAGTCGTTGATGTTATTATATGCATTCCATATTTTAATATCTACTGAGGATAGATTAGGAAAAACATCAGTGTTCGAAATACTGGTTAAATCCCTATTGGGCAGTGGCACTTGACCTTTAAAAACACTGATGTAGGGCATACCGGGCAAATGTATACCGGGATGTGGAACTGAACCTTAAAAAAAACATTGATGTAGGGCATACCAAGCAGTGGCACCTATAGTGCGACATACTGAAAGTCTGGGGCTGTCTGCTGCTATGGTAACAAGCGAGAGCACGTTTCTGACGGGGTTGAAATGGAGGAAAGAAAGTGTCGATTGTTTTACTCACGACGACCTACGCTAAGATTAATACAAAACTATTCACCCCACACCCCTATTCGAAGTGACCTTTCTTCGTAACCATAGTACCCGCCACGACGCGAGACGGGTGTCTGGAGTTCTCCTGAAAGCCGCACTATAACTAGTCCTAGTATATATTTCGGACATTTACAAAAGCGACTATGTGATTGTCAATATTCACCGGTGGAAGTAACAACCACCAATTTCGGTCATTCACAGTAACACAAACATATATATTTAAATATATCTATACTTTATAAAATTCAGGAGTTCCCATAATTCCTCAGGAGCTCCCCAGTGGATTGTTGTATATTTTTGGGTCGCCTCTGCACAGCTGTATAAATATCCTGAGACTATGGAGAGCTGTTGCCATGGCTGTATGACAAAGGTGTGACGTGGACTATGAAAATTTTTTTTCTTTGGCATACTTCAAAAAGCGTCTGGGAAAATTATTCTATGAGCCAAACCTCGTAGTGATGTCCTATGAACAAAAAATGGCAAAAATGTTAAATCTATGGCAGAGTCGTGATGGCTCAGGTGATATAGAGCGTTCACCTTCCAATGAGAAGAACGGGTTCGAATCCCAATGATGGCCGGTCGATACGAATTCTGCATCCGGCTTGCACCGACCACAATGCTGACGTCAAATATCCTCAATAGAAGACGGATCATGTTTTAGAATCCCCTTGCCGTCAGGCTAACCGTGGGAGGATTTCGTGGTTTTCCTCTCCGTGTGACGTATTGTGTGGATTAGTTCGATCAAAAAGTACCCCACGAAGGCAAATGTCTCCCTATACTCAATCCAGGAGTTTCCTTGTCTTCTGGATTGGATTCAAAATTACAACGTGAGTTGAACATTAGTAGTCGTAAGCACAAAATTGGGTGGCTGTTAAATGACGGTTATAAAACTATGACAAGCTTTACTAAGGGTCAAAGCTAAGTTTTACCCGAAATGAAATACTAAAAAAATAAAAGAAAAATTACCTTCATTTTCTCCCTGCAGTAACTTAATCGATAGGTAGTTATGAAATCCGTTGGCATCAGTGTTTGTTTTCGCTCTGACTGCCCTTTAACCACTGATGATGTAGGTTTGGCCAAGCTCAACGGCCATGGGATGAAGGATGATTTTGCGCAGGACACTGGTCGAAAGGAATCAGAACTTGTGAATATGGGTGACCGTCTGTCTTTAGATGGGTCACATTGAAGCAATTGATTCATAGGTGATTGAGGTTTATAATCGAGTTTGTAAAGCGACTCACCATTAGCTTTTGGGACAGTACCATCTTCAGACTCATAAGGTTTAGGTTGGCAATCAACTGGACCCTGGGGAGAAAGAAGAACAAAATGAATTCGCTAAGGAGGTTTGAGAGAACGTAAGTTCGAATGCAGCCGATCGAACATTTCCCGTGTAGTAAATGGTGACTGGTGCATGTTAAATCTGTAGGGTCACAAAGTCTTCCTTGTTCCCATAACAAATTATACCTCTGGGAGTACTGAATTTGAGATTGATCGTTCTCTGGTTCAGATCAAAATTACGATCTGTGGATGTAGGAATAGGTCCTTCCTATAAACGGGTGTGGCAGAAGTCGAATTCTTGACCAGAGATGGCACCACTGGAAAACTAGAACCCCTTGCATAAATGGCTTTCAACTACAACGTTTATTTACTCTATGTGTCAAAGTCGAGTCCAAAACAATTTGAAATAAGAGTGATTAGTTTACTCGTATATACAATTCAACCCCGCTATAATGAATCCAGAATATAGTGAACACTCGGTTGTAGCAAACCTTTTAGTAGTTCCGTCTGTCATGTTATTACATGCGCTTTTAGTAAATAGTTAAGAAAGTAGTGATTTCCTTTTTACAGGCATTTGAATGGATGTTACGAAACCTGTTGTTGTTGTTTCTAAAATCACTTTCCCAAAGTACCCAATAAACAGTAAATTCCAGAATATATGAAAGAGTAGTGTACGTACCTTTGATGGAAGTCCAGCTGCAACAACTCTTGCATGAGACTTTACTGATAAACTTTTGAGAAATTCTTTTTGACACTCTTCAAAATCCTTAAAAATTAAATAAATTAAAACATAGTGAGTTTGAGCAACATTTCTTAGGTTTATATATATGTGTTATAAAGGTAGCCTCCTTAAAAGATTGCAACAATCTTCTATGGGAGGTAGGGGAGATAGGATTAAAAATTTCATAGCAACTCTTGACCCCAAATAACATAATCATATGCCGCTAGTGAAGCTTCCCTATTATAAATGTATCGCATTTCAATCGGTACTTTTATTTATATAATATATATGCTCAATTTTACGTTAATTTACGTTCTCACTAGTCGCCCCAAAACGTAGTTACCTCATTGCATTGACCAACCCGATGTGTAGCAAAACTTCACTTGCGAACAAAGTAATTAGACAAAGTAATTTTGTTTATAAGACGAGGAATATTTTTATGAAATTATCATTGTTAACGTAAATGAAAATTTGTAAGTTATCAAAGAAAAGAAACGAACACCATACTTATTTTATTATAACTCCTAATTTAAAGTCATAAAGTTAATTTATATTCATATAAAGTCGGCACATTTTTTAGATTGAACAGTTTTTTGATTGTAGATTAAGATTAAGAAAGATAATACAGTTGCCTAAATAAATTTTTGTAAAATTTAATAGAAAACTATTTTTTAAATCACGCTTTTAGTTTGGACACAAGTTTATCCAAACTAAAAGAAACTTAGATCTTCTGCCGTAAATGGTTGTGTAAAGAAAACCAAAGAAAACGATACTTATTTTGTATAAAGTCCTAATTAAAAGTTATTTTATATTTGATATGAATTCTACATATTTTTCCGATTGGACATTGAACGGTTTTTCGATTGAACATTATTTCGATTAAACAATATTTCGATTGAACATTATTTCGATTAAACAATATTTTGATTGAACAGTTTTCGACCGAGCATTATTTCAACCGAACATAACTACGAGTAAAGTGATTTAGTCCACCTAATTTGTCTATTTTAGATCTATAAAAGCTTTATTCTAGCATATGTAAACCTTTTTGTTAGTGAGAAAATCAACCCAAATTATTAGAATATTTAAAATTTTTTTTTCTTCTTGTGTTTAAAGATTTAAACTTTGAAGAGAAGGGGAAAAAAAACAAAATCGAAGTAAATAATTTATTATTACAATTATGAATTATATTATAATTCTCAACTCCATAATCAATACTATTATTAATATTATATTATTAACATTATCATTAATTCTTCTACTTATTATTATAAATTATAAGTTGTTATTTTTGTTAAAACATTGAAATTTGTTAGAAATTTTATTTTGGAGTGGAAATTTAATTTGAATTTTCTTGTACAACACCAAAAAACCACGTGTTTAAAAAAAAAAAACCTTTAAATTTCTACAATGATTGATTACGATTTTAGTGTACGAAATTCATTTCAATACAACCATAGTAACGAATTAGAACCCAGTAAATTGATCTCAAATTGATTGTAGTAGGAAGGAAAAAAAATCAAATTTTTGATTTAAAACTACCTAAACATTAATAAATCAAAAACAATTTCTTTTTAAATTTGAAAATAAAAGGAATACCATTTTATAGTCTCTTTATATTTCAGATATACGAATTGATTGTGAATTAAATGGATTTATGGAATTTTTCTTTCATACGAGCAAAATATTTGTTTTTGTGATTCATCAGTGAAGTCTGATTATGATTGTGTCAACCTGATTATGATTGTGCTATCTTTAAAATTAAAACCTGTTATGTAGGCTGTGATTTCCTATTATTTCTGGTAGACCTCAAAAAATAATAATAAGTCATGAAAATTATTATATTTTTTAAATTAAAAAAAAAAATCCTAAAATGATGCACTGTTTATTTCAAGATTTACTCTCCACGCGGTTTGAACAAAGCTCGCATAAAAATTGAATTCGTTTCGAAAGTAAAGTTTTATTTTCTGATCTGATTGGCTGCAATTTGAAAGCGTGAAAGCGAATTTGTTTCTTAGTCGACAAAAAAAAATATATATATATATATATATATGTATATATATTTTACTGCCTGCTTTTAAAGTTTTTAAGAATGTGAGTTAATAAATGAAAAAAATAAAGAAAAATAATAATAATAACGCTAGCAAAAGCCATGTAGGTTAATTTTATTTTATTTCTTAACCGTCGCCAACCCAATTTTGGGTTCACGACTGCTAATGTTCAACTCCGCAGCCTCGTACTTTTGAGCCCAATCCAGAAGACAAGGGAACTCCTGGATCAGGCATTGGGTGAAACTATGCCTTCGTGGAGGACTTTTTGATAGAACTAGTCAGCCTCCCACGGTTAGCCCGGTGGCAAGGGGACTATTACCCAGGATCCGTCTACTACTGGGGATATTTTTACGTCAGACCTGTGGTTGGTACGAGTCGGGTGCGGAATTAAATTTATCATTATTATAAGTGCGGGGGACAGCCTCAAGCAGTACTTATCGCTGAGAGTAATTTATCGTCTCTCCAAATTTCAACCACTTTGCGACTAGGTAGAGTGCCTAAATTTTAAACTTCTTGCTAGAGGCCTTTACTAGGGTGCCATTGCTACATTTCCTGATTGTCATTTTCTTTTTCTCATCAAATATCATCAATCGAAATTTCGGCCACTTTCCATACTAGTTAGAAATCTCAAATGTCAACTAAAGCTAAAGCTTTTGTGTCTATGAAAATCAGCATTGTTTCTTATATGGTACAAGCAAAATACGTTACTAATCGGAATTTTAGTTTTTTTTTTCGTTTGTAATTTTGCATAAATAAACTAAAAGACTAAAAATTAAAAGAAAAACAATATATTAATTAGTAGTTTTTCAAGTAGATTAAACATGAAAAAAATAATGTAATATTTTGTTCAATTTGAAACTGAAAACGTCATAGAATTAGAAATGTATTCAGACATTAAATCATTATTATGAGTGTTTCAAAATAATTCATATAAGCAGTGCAGATCAAAAAGTTACAACTTACAGCCGCTTATAAAAAGATCCACAAGTTTAATCGATTACAAAGGTGTGAATTAAACGTAACAGCTGAAAGTTTCATTACCTTGTTACACATTTTCCTTGTGGTTATCTTAAAACTTTTTGTGCATTTCGTGATTTGCTCGAAAAGTGTGATTTAGTGATGACTTTATCTGATATCTTGCTTTTTAAGGATTTGTTATCGAAAAAATTCAAGTTATACCGGCTAAAGTTACATGGGTAAGTTTTGAAATCTCAAAATATATATTTAATTGATGCGTGTTAAGTGATCAAAGTCTATATTGCCGTTAATCGTTCTGTATTGTAGTTATTTATTATATGCTTTTGTTGCTTCTTAAGGTAAACAAAGTGTTACTTTTTTACTATTTTCAATTTTATTTTTACAAAAATTATGTCTTTAATTGTCGAATTAGGTTAAGTATATATATGTAAATAAATTTTACATTACCAAGTTTTTAAAAGCATACAGAATCCGAATTCTATCTGTATTTTGATTGTCGACACACTGAGACTTATAAACAAAGGTTTTAACAAAATAGAACTAGAAATTGTAATAATTTCTAGAACCTTAATTTTGATGTGGATTTAAATTTAAATATGGTCTGCTTCGTATACTGGAGTATTTATGATCTGCTTCGGAATACTGGAGTATTTATGGTCTGCTTCGTATACTGGAGTATTTACTGCTTCGTAAACTGGAGTATTTATTGCTTCGTATACTGGAGTATTTATGGTCTGCTTCGTATACTGGAGTATTTTGCCTTGACATCAAATCAAGTTACAATATACTCTCGATATCTCAAAGTTCAAGAGATGCTGAAAAAGTTTCGAGATAACAAGTTCAGAACTAAATAAGTTCTAAAAAGTGAAGAAATATATTTTAAAATGAAACATAAGAATAACTACCATTAAATATGTATGTTACGATAGTTGATTATAAGTCTAAATACAAAAAAAAATAATTCTATTTTAAAAAGTAAGACAAAATTTATTATGCATTAAATCGAAAAGAATTGGTGTACATTAAACTTCGAAATTTTTCCGAAAAAATTCATTTTCTATTTCAAAAAAACTTTGACATAACAAGGTTTTGAGGAGAAACTCTTCGACATAGGAATTCAAATTAACATTAGGTGCATTTATAATGTTAAGGGGGAAAATATTTTTTTGACATAAGAGATATTAAGAGTATACTGTTCTATATTATATTCACTTTTTAGAGTGAAGATAATACTCCAGTGCTGCATTACATGGTCTCTTAAAAATTTGCAAAAACTGAGAACACGACAGTGATTTTGATAATTTTTATCTAGGGAAAAAATGTCTCTAAATTGGGGATTTTTAAGAAAGTTTAATAACTTTTAAAATATTCAAGTTATTTGTCTGTTCTTAAGCCCAGATAATTCTTGAAGGCAAGATTATATATATAGTTTAAAATCATCGCATTGCTTCAAGTGTAAGGCTCCAAATTATGACTTTTTTTTAATTTTCCTTAGTTGCAGAGCGTTAGATAATTAAAAACGCATGATTTTGAAATGAATTTATTAGAAAAGAACATGGGTATTCTGAAAAGACTATGTATTTAGGATCAATATCAAAAATGAAAACAACTGAATATTTAGGCGAGAAAAAAACAAAACAAATACGCTTTATCGACATCTGACGATTTATAGCACAGGAAATTTGACCGTGAGAGAACCAAGTCGAGTTTATTGACTATAATTATGTTCTTCTACTGTATTCTACTGTATTTTGTAAAATTTTAATAATGTTTTTGCCCCTACTTGAATATTAATTTTTGAACTCCAATGCGCTTACCATTTTGTTCCGATTTTTTAGATAAAAAATCCCATTTTAGTAATGAATCTAATTTAGATAACCCATTTTCTTTACATTACGGAACACCCTGTAAATTGAGATGCGATGGTAAGTTTCAACTTTGGATGTTTTTGCATTCTTCAAAATAAGAAATAAAAATTTCGGAAATTTTTGAAAATGGTTTAATACGATTTCAAGAAGTGTATATAAATAAAAATCATATAAAATTATTTTGTTAAAAACGTAAATCTGTTTTATATTTTTGACTTTCTTTCTTTAAATAGATGCAAAGTAGCCAGCTAGTTTTTTTTAATAACATTTAACAAAATTAAGTTTAAAAAAAAAAAAAAAATATTTTTCTCTTTTTATTGTTTTCTTCTTTCTATGTCTTCTCCATATTTTTTAAATTATATATAAATAAATATATTCAACCCGTATTCAATTAATTTGATAAATCTGATGTATAATTTGCGGGTATTGATTTCACACAAAAACTCATCTTTAAAATATTTGTTAAAAACAACTAGCATAAATATTAATTAGTCTAAGTAGTAGGACATACATGATTTAAAAGTGCTAAATTTTAATAAATTGAAAACAAAATATTTAGAAAAATATTTGATCTTCAAAGCGAATTGAGAATTTAGGTCAAAAAGTAATTTCTGAAACTTTCATTTATTACTCATTAAATTTATTTTTAAAATCTAAATCGAACTAATTTTTAAACTCTAAAATTACGAGAAAAAAATATTTTCTTTGAGTTTTCTCAGCACATGTTTAAATAACGTGGCGCCATCTCTTTCAAATTTAATAAATTAATTTTATTGAGAAAAACTAATAATGATTTTATAAGTTTGACTTGAAGAATTTAGGTCAAAAAGTAATTTCTGAAACTTTCATTTATTACACATTAAATTTATTTTTAAAATCTAAATCGAACTAATTTTTAAACTCTAAAATTACGAGAAAAAAATATTTTCTTTGAGTTTTCTCAGCACATGTTTAAATAACGTGGCACCATCTCTTTCAAATTTAATAAGTTAATTTTATTGAGAAAAACTAATAATGATTTTATAAGTTTGAATTTAAAAACATTTTTTTATTCGTCTTTCAAACTCTTGACAATGAGTGAATAAAATTAATATAATTTAAGCGACTAAATGATTATTTATCTGAATTTTAATGATAAGTTAAATATTTATTAAATTAGTATTATTTAATTGAATTAATTACCAAAAATGAACAACCTTTTATTTCAAACAAAATTTATTTCGAAAACCGTATATGGGTCATTCTCACGAAAATTGTCATTTTTCAGTTCATAAAATCCCAAAAAAGTAAAGTGAATAAAAAGCTCTNTTTGCGCGCACGACTTTGCAAGAAATTTTTTAACGTATTGCCATCCAACAACAAAAATATTTAAATACACTTTCTTGAAGTAATTTTTCTCAAATTTTAAGAAAATCAACATTAAAATGTAAAATTTTTTGTTTTTAACAAAAAAAAATTCATTTTTTGAAAAAAACAATATTTTTTTGCAATTTGGACTTTTTTGATTTTTTTTATATTTCAACAGTGTAAAGTATAATCAATAATGATATCAATTCCAAATTTTTGGAAAGGTAAGACACTTTGTTCGAAAGATATAAACAAAACAGTGACTTTGTGTTTCAAAGTCAGTCGCTATGCCAGCGCCATCAATACAGTTTCTCCCGGTATATACAAGAAATTCGTACTTTTTTTAAAAATATCTTGTTGTTAGCAATGATGAAATGTATCTTCAAAAAAATTAACCCATGAAAGTATAGGTAATAACAAAACAAAATGTAATAACAGAAAATCTTTTTTTGTTTGTTTTTCTGTTAGAGGATTGCACCTCCTTTTATAATATTCTGCCGGCGCCCTTGTATCAGGACATTACCCTTTGGTACTTATCAGTTATAGGAAACGTGTGTTGACTCCTACACGAACATAGGACCCGAAAACCGCGAAAGATAAAATTTAATATCGCGATGTAATGTCAAAAAATATCGATATTTAACAACCTTTCCCGATATTTTTCCAGCTTAACATTATTTTTTATATTGGTCCATGTTTTTGTAACCCCAAAAAAGTTTTTCTTCGCAAAATAATATCGTATTCAACAATCGCTTATAATCTTCTCTAAATTATCTGTTCGATATGTTGATATCGATAATGAGCGTGATATTATCGTAATTTTTGCGCATTATTAATTGTAATCAGCGGGTAAATTTTGGGACGTAAATGAATTACAACAACAACAAAAAACAAGGAAACTACAGGACCAAGTATTGGGAGAAATTTACCCTCGTGGAGGACTTTTTGATGGAACATATCCGCATTTGCGTTACATGGAGAGTAAAACCACGAAAACCTCCCAATCTCTTGTGTAAAAATTTTCGATGAGTTTTTTCGTTTTCTCTCACTTAAATTTTAATTTGAAACTCCTAATTTGTACTTCAATTTTGAAAAGGCTTCTATATTAAAGGAATACAAGCATTCTGCATATAAAATTTTTACCTTTTTTTAAAGAATTTTTTTTAAGCTTCAGGTTGTTTGAAGCATGATTTCATAATCAGTATTTGGCATAGAGCGGCGAGCATATTTTGTGCCTCGAATTCAATACGTGTCGTCAACCCTGCTATAAAAAAAGGGATTTGGCATCTATGTTAAGAAAGATTAAAATATTCTTGGATATAAGGCTCACGGCCAGTATGGTAACAATTGTTGCCAAATGTTCGACAAATGTCTTTAAATTCATGGGCGACAAAATTCTCGCCTTGAAATATGTTTGGAAAAATAGAAATGAAAAATAAGTTTTTTGCATCGAATTCCATTCCAAATATGTAGGACTAATTTTATTGTTCTACATGTAGGTTGGGCTTTAGTTTTAAAATTCTTCAAATGGAAATAAATGAAATTGTCTGGTACGAAAATTTCTAAATGTATAAATTTCAAATTTACATGTTGTGCTGTCCTTTGCATTCATGTACTGACAGAATTGTTCATCAATAAAATAATATTTTTTTTTGCGCTTTTAGAACTGACATATTTTTAGATAATTAATTTTTATATAATGTTAGTCCATACTTTCTCCGTTTTTCTCATTATTCATTTGGTCTCAGCATTTGAATCTGTATATTGAATCTATTTATTAATATTATTTAAACATTTTTTTCACTTAATTTTAATAATCTTCAATCGTGGGGTAATGAATCTAATTAGTTTTTATAATCTTCAATCGCGGGGTAAGGAACCCAATTAGTTATAATAATTTTCAATCGCGAGGTAATGAACCTAATTAGTTTTAATAATCTTCAATCGCGGGGTAAGGAACCTAATTAGTTTAAATAATCTTCAATCGTTGGGTAATGAGTCTAATTAGTTTTAAGTTTAATAGATGGCTATTAATAATTTTTAATGTGAGCTATAACATGAATTATGCAATTTTTTTCTCAAGTTCATCTACCATATTAAGTTTTTGATCCACTAAATGAATACCTAAGTCAGTACCGTCTTTACGCATGATTTTGACAAAGTACGTTTATGTGTCTGATTTCTTAATTTAAAATATCGTCTGTATTTTTCAAATAGCGTATTTAAATTCTACCCCTCCTATTGTTTAGTGGATCTTTATGTCTGATGATCAGTTTATTAAATCAAAAGTTATTTAGGTGTTAAAGTTTTTTTTCTCTTGTTTGCACAATTTATCACTTTTACACAACACATCTAGCCAAAATTGTAGTTTCACATGTGATAAAAAGTTTAACTTAAAATAGAAATTTGGATCTTTCTTTATACAGTAAACTACTACGACATCCGATACAACAATAACTCCCTCTATTACGATAATGTTTCGTGGTCCCGACGAATTTGCATATGAATTAATGTTATCCTTCTCTCAATATTTCGATATATAAACCCCAGTAAAACGATTTTTTTTCTTCAAATTTCAACTTTATTTCAAATAATGTAAAAAGTCTTATTTGATCATCTTTTGCCATTCCCCCCGTCTTTTCTGACAAGAGAAGACTCACTGCTGATTAAGTACTTGCTGATTATGTATTTTATGTACTTTTTTTTCCAAGTCTTCGATTCAGAAACGAAAATAATTTTCGTGCTTTGGACTCAATGCATACTTTGTTGGTTGACGTAACAGTCCAAAAAGTGAATAAATTAACAAAAACATCGTATTTTTTTCCAATAAAAACGGTTTTCAGGTATGTTTACGATCTTATTTTTTGAATTTATTTCAATTGTTTTTAATATTTAACCATAATTAGAACTGTGCAAATTAAGTTATCATGTAATATATAAATACATTTATAGTTAATACATATATAACATTAAAATTAAAGCAAGTAATTATTAAATTTTTTTTTACTGTCAATTCCTACTTAGGTCAACAAAGAAAAATGTTATTTTAGTTACTTTTTATTAAAGAATTAAAATGAATTAATCAAATTTAATGAATGAATTAATATTTGAAAAAACTGTATTAATATCAAGTGTCACCCACTACAAGTTTAGAAAAATGTATTTGAACTTAAGTGGATGAATACAAAAATATTTTAATAACGATTGAAAATTTAAACAAGTTACATAAATATATATAGGGAGAGTGTGAACATATATAGTAGAAATTGGAAATATAGAGTAGGAATTGGAAAAAAAAAGCAGCATGGTATCTGGCAACTATAAAAAGTATAAACGTGGTGACGTGGATCACACGTGCTACCACGTCATGTTCTTTATTGAATTTATCTGACACAGAGAATATAAAATAACTAAATATTTAAATGTGCTCAATAAACTAAATTTTTTTTGTTCAAATAGAGCTATAAGTTAGAAATTATTACTGATGTTATCTTTTAAATGTGTGAAAAAACTAAATCGCTTATAGCAAAATTTAAACAATGACTAATGCTTAACCTATCAGAAAATTCCATTTCGTTTTTTTCTCATCCCTATTTAATTATTGAATTAATATTTGAAAAAAACTGTAGTAACTTTACACTACAAGTTTAAAAAAATGTATTTGGATTTGAGTGGATGAATAAAAAGTATTTTTAAACGATTGAAAATTTGTACAAGATATAGGGAGAATGTGGAATTGACCCCAAAGTATGTAGGCCCTCTGTATAACAATATAGCCCACTACAACAATATATAATTTTGTTGTCTGAACTAAAATTATTAGAAATTTGGGAAAATCATTTGTTGTGTGTCTGCATGCGTATTAAAAAAAGTAAAGAGATATTTTTCAACATATAACACGAAATATTTATTCATAACAATTATTACAGTATATGTTTTCGACTAGAATAGAGATTTCTTGTTTTGTTTGAAACAACAAAACAAACATTTAAACATGGTTAAATGTATTAAGTTTTCACTGGTACAGCAATTGGAGATTTATCATCTTTTTTTTTTTTGCAGCACATTTCATTTATTTTCTTATACATAAAAATTTAATGACAAAATTATTTTTTTTTTCAATCACATACTTTCATCTACTTTATTTTATTATAAAGTCATTTAAGTAGATTTGTACAACAAAAAGACTCGTTAAAATTGTTAATTTAATAAAAATAAATTATCTTTACTTTATCAAAGCAATTTCAATAGTTTTATCTCACGAAAAAGACTTGCTGAAAATGTTAATTTGATGACAATAAAACCACGTAATTTTATCGCTTACTCACTTTAGTACCCATAATCCAAGAGAAAACTTTTTAAAATGGTTAATTTGAAGTAAATAAATCGCTATATTTTATCATAAAGTTAAATTACTCTGTATGACAAAAAAAATATTTAAATGATTAATTTGATGTGAAATTTCTGTTCCATCTTTTAATATCGAAATGATAGAATACTAAAAATTTTTTTTAACGACGTTTAGAATGTAAGTTTCATGCTGAAATCTCAAATATCTGTTAAAAATAAATTGTAACAGAGTTTCTATACGTTTTGTAAATAGAATAAGAGTCATACTTTTTGTAAATAGAATAGGAGTCATACTTTTTGTAAATAGAGTAGGAGTCATACTTTTTGTAAATAGAATAGGAGTCATACATTTTGTAAATAGAATAGGAGTCTCAAGATCTCCACTCATAATCCTTTTTGTTGCTATGGCTTAAGCCAATCTTGCTTTTCCCATACGGCAGTACGTTTCAATAAAAAGTTGGAATATACTGGCTTGGGTAAAAAGCAAGATTTGTGGAAACCATGGTAAAGGAGAGGGGAAAAGTATGCAGAAATGGGAAATCATGTAGCCTTGAGAAACCTTTTAATTTACAGTAGCGTGAGCCAATATATTAAGCTTTCTTAAATGGGTTTTCTTTATGTATAATCAAATAATTTTTTTACAAATTGTTTTAGTTCTTTCGTAAATTAAATTTTTTTTATGACAAAGATTTTACTAAAAACCCAATGACGCTATATTTTTATTAAACTGAAATAAACCATAAAAAATTCACGAAGCTGGTCAAATGTTTTTAAAAATTCGCGTAAAAGCTCAGCAAATAAATAGATCTTTCGGCAGGTGCTCTCCCCCTTTTATTTTGCAAAAAACAGACACTTAAGAAAAGGGATTAAGAAGCATTGCTTTAAATCATTCGATTTGTTTAAAATATTTTGTTTTAAAAATTTTGGGGCTGCAGATTTATGGAACAATTGCAGCTTTTTAATTTATATTTATCTTTTAGCATGAACTATTAGTGGAATAAACATGTTGAAATACTTTTTTTTTTTTACAAAAAGATTGCAATGAAATTTTGATGAAATGTTTCTTACCCACTCATCATCACTAATGAGGGAAAACTCATTAATGAAAAAAAGTATATTTTGTTTCGCAAAACGAATGAAAAGCAGGTAATTATATTTAATACAGTTTACTAATAACTCCAAGTAATGTACCAGCAATACTAACAGCAACACTTATAAAAATCTTTATAAAGACATTGAGCATTGAAATTTTCAGATGAAAACTTAGTTTTATTTCTTAGTTTTTATGCAATTTATACGAGAATTAATAGGAATCGTTAAGAAGAGACAATTTGTTATCAGGGATTGATGTAGGCGAAATGATTTCAAATAAAAAAGTTTTTTTTTTAAATAGTCGTTTAATAACTGGGTAAAACTGTTTTTTTTTTATTGTATAACTAGGTTATATTCATGAATAACTGCCTGCAAATTGACAGTAATATAAAATAGTTTTCTTTTGATTGTTCGTAAATTGAATGCAGTTAAAAAAGTTGTCTTCTAATAGTTGTTTACTAAGTAACTGGAATGAAATTTGTTTTTTGGAATGGAAAACTGATGTTTGTAAAGTAGCTGCAATTATTTATTTATTATTACTTAACTAAGTGATAGTTGTTTTTAAAATATTTGCTTAATAACTGGATGCAACTGTTTATTAGTGTATGGATAGGTTATATTTATGAATATACCTGCAAATAGACAGCAATTTAAAATAGTTTTCTTTTGATTTGTAAATTGGATGCAGTTAAAAAAAATTGTTTTTCAATAGTTGTTCACTAAGTAACTGGAATGAAATTTGTTTTGATGAATTGGAAACTGATGCTTGTAAACTATCTGCAATTATTTATTAATACGTAACTCAGTGATATTAGTGAATAGCTGTTTACAAAGTGGCTGCAATTGAAAACATTTTTTATTTGAATAGTTGTTTGTAAATTGACTGCAATTTAAAAAAAGTGATTATTTTTTTTGCAAAGTGAATGGAACTAAAATTATTTTTAAGAGTAGGAAAACATATATACTTTTACACTCTGTTTATTTTTATATTACTTATTTATAAATTTGCTTTATACGACTTATTTATGATCATTATTATTTTGAGTAATATATAACGAAAGCTTTTTTAGAGTGTTATGCGAGCAAAGCAGGTATTAAAAGTATAAAAGCAGAATGAGCGTCTATGCAGGTAAAAAAAGTTAAAATATTCGCAAATATGCTTTCCAAAAATAATCCAAAAAAATAATAAAAAGAAAAAAGTGTTTCATTATTATTTAAATTACTCAAGGCGAAACTAATTTATTTTTTCAACTTTGACACCTCAATAACAATTAATACAAATAAAATTGAGTAAGTACTGCGGTTAAATTGCATATATTGCAACATAATTATAGTAAGAATTTTTTCTTTACACATTCAGCTTGTTAATGGCCATATTTCTCAACAATTTTAGAACACAAATTTATGATCATAGGTCGGAATTCGGTCAAGCCACATTTGAATTGGGTTCTTGCAATTCAAGAAGAAGACTATCACTGATACACAGACACATAGCGTAGGACCTCAGCACCAGCTGATCGTTTCTAAACAAGATGGCGTGTTAAAGTCGATCTAAGTTTCTCCACATAAGTTGAAATGCTAATTAAAGTGAAACTAATTAAATATAATGCTGTATCGCACATCTCGTCTAAGTCTTTCTCTTAATTTAGATTTATTATTTTTTTTTATGTATTTCATAGTAACCGTGATATATTTTTGTTTTGTTTACCTGACAACTTCGATGCACAATTAGTTTATGTTCTACACGGCTTTGTCACTGTTTTTGAGTTAAGTAAGAAATATTTAATGAAAGAATTGAAATCTTCGTAAATGAATATAGAATGTGTCACTTACGAGCATTGAATTGAAATTTCACGGGCTCTGCTTACTCGAAGTTTTTACAGTTTCTAACGCAAACAAATGCCACGTTTCCACAACTAATCAGGAAAGAGGTACCCACATTACGTCACTTGCAGGTGTTTTCAGATATTAATTGACATTTGTAGCAATTTTTTGAGATATTAATTGACATTTGCTGCAATATTTTACTCGCGATTAACAAGGTGACTACTTGACTATTTTAGCATCTAATTGAGAAAAATAATTCGACTAAGTAAATTTGAAGCGTTGTTTGAATATTTTACTCGCGATTAACCGTGTAAATTTTATTGTAATATTTTACTCGATAATATTTGACAGTTGTTTAAATAATTTGACTTAATAAATTGCTTAAAGAACTGAGTAAAATTGCTTGAATTTTCGAGATTCTTGGGAGACATAAGATCTTGTCGTTTACACAATTGTTCCCAAACTTAAAGTGTTACATAATATAAAGTCATTTATTTTGTTACGCGTTTAAGTATGGACTCCTGCTTTCTTACAGGGATATTAAATTTTAGCAAATAATGGCATTATTCCAACGTTTGAAGAATTTTCTTTAGAGTACATTTATTAAATGGCAGGTTTCGATAAATTGCTATAATTTTTGTTTGGATCGAATTATCTTTAACTCTACTTTAAATGTAATGCATTCAACTATAAATTTTCCTTTTTTTTTGTATATGAATTCTATTATACGAATTAAATATTTTGTTTCAATGTTTTCTTAATGGTATTTTTAAAATGAAGTCTTTTATTTTAAGCTGGCGAAATTTTATTACCAATTATGCTATAATAAACTCAAAACACAAAAATTGTGTCTAATTTAAATAATAATTTCTATGCTGAAATGCAAGGGGGCGTGATAAATTTCATGAAGAAGTTAATTAGGTTTTATTTAAATGTTCAAATGCAAATTTTAGTAAGGTAAAGAGACAAAGATTTATGCACTTACATTTCTTAAAAAATAAAATAATGCCTTTATTCAATATAATGTTTTTTAAATAAACTTTCAAATTCTGTTTCAAATGTAGTTACATTTTTTAAAAATTATGAATGAAATTTGCTAAGAATTAAAGCTGTATTGTGTAGTAAGGTTTTTATCGCTTATAAAGTTGTTTTTAAATTCGTCAGAACCCCCAGGGGAAACATACATACAAAGGAAAGAAAACAAAATAAAAAAACTTGTTAGCCAACTTAATACGAGTTTCGCTTTAATACAAGTGTCACTCTATTTTTTTTTTTTTTTTGCCTAAAAGTTGCCTTAATAAATAAATTGATAAATTTAAATGTTTAAGAAGTACAAGCAGTCGAATTTTAAATTTTTGTGCAGTTTCACACAGTTACTGCGTGCGTATTTATTTCTAAAGTCGGCCGAACTCCTAATTCAAATGTATCCTCACAAATAGAATTCTAAATATTAACTGCGCATTTAAAAATTACGTTCTTATATAAATAAGTAGCACGCAAATAAGCACCTCAATATATATGTAGGCTTATTTTTTTGTTATAAACAATAAGAATTTTCAGTGTGATTTTTTTGGATACTTTTCTATGTTAGATCTGTAAATAGGTATAAATACAAAATTGTACATTTTATATATAAAACCTTTATAACTTCTAAATTATTAGTTTTATCTACTTGTGATTGGTTTCATTCGATTTCGTATAAACATATACATTGGAATTAATACATCATTTGTCTAGACAGCATTATTTAAGCCTATTTTTTTATTCCCCCTCTTCTCACCTCCATATAAACGTTAGAAATGGCATATAAAGTGCCCCACTATTTTAAAATTATGTTTATATCATATAAAAATTCTATGCTTTTATCACAACGTGCCCAATTGTTTGGCTAAGCACGCTGATAATAAAGTACAATTAAAATTAGAACTTCTGTGTATATTACCACGGCAAAAAATATGTCGACAGTTTAAACTATTTAATAAAAAAAAATGAAGTTTATAAGCAATTAGCCAAGTTCGAGACAATTACTTTTAAATATATTTATTTCAAAAGCAAGAAAGTGATAGGTTTTAAAAAGGATCTGCTTAAACAACGATAGCTTTATTTACGACTTTTTTGTGGTTACACATAAAAAAAGATAAAGTTTTATTCTTCTTTGCGTTTTTTTTTCCTTTTAATAATATGTCGTGAAAAATGACGACATGTTTAAGAAATATGTCGTAAAATGTATGAGGAAAAAAAAATCGAACGAACATATTAAGTGGCAGTGGCTCTTAAAAATTTCATTTGTTTTTTATGCAGAAAAAAAAGAATAATTGGAACGGCAGTAAAAAAATGAAAGCTGTTCAGAATCTGATTATTGGAACATTTAAAATAATATGTCGGTTTTTTAGGAAAAATAAATGTATAAAAAGGGAAAAACATAAAATCAGTAATATTTTAAACATTTAATTAAAAAGGTCTATTTTAATTAAAATGTAATTTTTTAAATAAACTTTATGTTAAAAATATGTTGGGTTTATTTGTTGTATATTAAATTGAAATTGATGAAAATTTTAAACGTTGAAACAAACAATACTTTAAACGAACATTAAGGTGATTGTTCGGAGAACACAGCCATAACTTGCTGTGTTATGGCTATTGGCTATGTTTATCTAAAAATGTTCTCTAGAACCTCTTTATATGAATCTTTTCTGATTCATCTGATCTTTTGATTAAGATTGCTCAACTGTCGGTCAAATGATTGGACTAACAGTTGCCCGCCTTTTATTTTTCGTATGACTTCTATTTGTTTTTCTATGACACATCCTTTATCTCAAGCATATTATTAAAATGCTCTTTTTCAACGATTCCTTTTGGCAGAATCTACAAGTGTGAAATAGTTTTTTCAATAGCTTTTTTCCCTTGCGTGTGTATAATATTTTTTCCTCAATTTTTTTTGGTCAGAATGGAATCTTCTAGAGTGTGTGTAATCATTTTTTAAATTTTTTTTGTTGTTGCCAGGATGGAATTTTTTTAGTATGTTATCATTTTCGCAATGATTTCTTTTTAGCCAGAATGAAACTTTCCAGCATGTGTGTAATATTTTTTTTTGTCCACAATTAAACGTCTGAGCATGTGTATAATTTTTCTTCAAATTTTTGTGTGGCCAGAATGGAATCTTTTAACGTGTGTGCAATCGTTTTTTATTTACTTTTTGTTGTTGCCGGAATGAAACTTTTCAGTGTGTAATCATTTTTTCAATGATTTCTATTTGGTCGAAATAGAACTTTCCAGCATGTATGTAATTTTTTTTTTTGTGGCCAGAATGGAACCTCCTAGAAATTTTCATTGGAGAGAATGGAGCGTTTAGTGTACATAGCTTTTTTTTTTTATTATATACATCTCGCTCTATCTGATTGATTCGTTAAACGATCGGTAATTTTCGTATGGCTGTTTTTTGTTTTTCCTTCAATCTATTATAATTCTTAATCATGTTTTTGAAACACTTTTTTCATGAAAATCGCTATATTTTAATCAGTTTTTATGAATTCTTCCGTTCAAAGTTTCTTTATATAATTATCTACTTTATTGGATTAACGAAATCTCTTTAAGCTCGCATGCAAATGCAGAAGACAGAGAAACTATTGAGTCAAGTAGAAATCGCTACTTTTTGATTGAAAGTATCCCGTATTTGTGTTACATAGAGTTTAAACAACGGAAACGCCTCACATTTTGCCTGATAGCAATTGAACTCGAACCCACAATTGGGAATGTCGTTGAGGATGTAGTTTTGACAAATAGTTAATGATCAAACGATTTTTATACAACCAAGAGAGCTTCTCGCACTGTGACCTTATTTAATACTTACAGAAGCAAATATTTTTTTTAACTTCCATTGATAATTTGTTTTAAGAATATCATTATTCTCCTACACTTTTCTCTCGTATTATTTGTAATTTTTTTTGAATAAATTGCAAAATAAATTTTGTAAACATTATTCATAAAAGTCTTGCTTTGACTTAACTTAGTAAGACAATAGATTTGCAACGGCGGCCAAAAGATTACATTCTGCGTACGCCAATTTATGATCACAAACTACAACTTCGACTACAAACTTTATTTTCCTTGGAACTAGTCAGTGAAAACGTTTCTTTTGACGAATCTAAAACCATGTTCCTTTTTAAATTATGTTTTGTATCATTTCAGTGATTGTTGTTTCATTAAATTTTCTTTTATTATAAGTTTTTTTTTCCGCCAAAGTAATTTTCTTCAGATTATTTATCTCGCATATTTGTTTTAAATAAAAAAAATTTAGTCTTTAACGGAACTGAATAATAAAAATCACTTAAGATTTGCACGCACATGGGCATTACAACAAATAAATAAAAAAATGTAATAAATTTCTAATATTAATAGAGTAAAAAAGAAAGACTATTTCTTTTTTCAACTTCCTTTAGATGCATTGAAAAGAAAGTGAAAAAATCGGGAAAGATTTGTTTGGAAGACAGCAGTTGAGAGTAAGAAATAAAACATGAGTTTTCAAGAGCATTTTACAAAGTACAGAGAATATATACCGTTAAATGCACATCATATATTTAAAAACTATCGATTGTCCTCGTGCAACAACATATACCACATTTATGTCTGATAATGATAAATAACGACTTTGAGGAAAACAATTTAACTTATTTAATTTAATGAAATAGAATGAGGTTAGGGTCCACTTTTGCGAACTGATACTGTGAAATCTGGGAAACAATTAGAAAACGCAATGAAGACAAACACATACTATTTTTGGACCTCAAACCCATGAGAGTACAAAAAGAAAGCCTTTGCATTTCAGTTTGTTGTATTTGTATAACGTATGAAAGACTAGATGAAGTTATATAAATTGATGGAAAAATAATCGTGTGAATTCGAAGCCATAACGTTTTACAAGAATGTATTTTTCCTAAAAAAAAGAGGAATAATAATGATGAAATACAATCGGGTACTTTAAGAAGACCTCCCATACATGTGATCTACGACGTCAGCGCCAGCTAATCTTTATCGGCAAAATGGCGTATTCAAGTAGAGCTGAGTTTTCTACATAAGTTAGAATGTTAATTAACGACAAGTTAATTAAATAAAGATCCGTATCGCACTTCGAATTAGGAATTACTTGAAATAAAATTTTTCTCTTCTACTTCTTTTGCTTAACTTAGATTTATTATTTGCTTATGTATCTTATTGTTAACCGTGATATATTTTTGTTTTGTGTACCTGGCAACTTCGAAGCATCATTCATTTGTTTATGTTCTGCATGGCATCGAGCCTGTCTTAACACAAAGGTGTTAAGACTTTGTGTAATGATATATANGTTAATTAACGACAAGTTAATTAAATAAAGATCCGTATCGCACTTCGAATTAGGAATTACTTGAAATATAATTTTTCTCTTCTACTTCTTTTGCTTATCATGGATTTATTATTTGCTTATGTATTTTATTGTTAACCGTGATATGTTTTTGTTTTGTGTACCTGGCAACTTCGAAGCATAATTAGTTTGTTTATGTCCCACGTAGTTTCGTGCCTGTCTTTGTGTTAAGTCTCTGTGTAAATATATAGTGAAAGAATTGAAATCTTTGAAAAAAAATTTAGAATGTGTCACTTAAGAGAATTAATAATTGACGGGATTGGCTTACTCTAAATAGAATGGAAAGAACAGTTGTAAACAGATACCACGTTTCAACTACCAATCAGGATCGAGATACCCATTCTTCGTCACTTGTACTTAGTCCTTTATCAATCTCCGGTATCGCAATTCTAGCCAACAAAGATAAATTTCTTTGTATCAATTTTCGCAAAACAAGGTCAAGTTCTACAAACTTAGTCGAATAAATAATGAGCAAAAGTTGACATTTTTCACTCCGTCAAGAATCAATGTTTGCAAGCCAGCTTTGTTTCATCTGAGTTTTCGTTATAGTTGTTTATTGGAGGCTATTGTTTTTCACGTGGAATAATATTTTTTAATGAAAAAGATTTTATAACTATCGTGAGTTCCAGACAGTTATAATTGTTACTTTGAGTTTCATTCATTTCGATAAAAGTAGCAAAAATATGAATTCGAAAATAAAACACACCGTTCTTTAAAGGCAAATTGCATTAATGATTCGATTTATTTATTTATTTAAATTTTTTTTTTTTTGAATTCGTAAAACTGCTTTGTTACAACTTTGTTTGGGCACAAGAAAACATGATCATTTCTGGAAAAATACCACCAAACAAGCAATTTATTTTTAAAAAAAACTAATAGTTTTTTCAAATATTTAAAATACTTGTCAGTTTTTAAGTCTTGCCATTTTTTTCAGCAATAAGTTATTAATACTTTGGAATTAAAGATTTCTTTTAAGTTTAAAGCATCGAGGATTTCTTTACCTTCCATGGGAAAAAAAGAGCAAAAAAAAAAAAAAANAAAAAAAAAAAAAAAAAAAAAAAAAAAAAAAAAAAGGAAAAACATCTTTCAGAATAACTGATAAAGTGATATGATGAGCAAGTTTGACACTGCTAAATTTTTTTTCTTTCAATTTTTTATCAAATATTTTTCTTAAAAATGAAAAAATTTTTTCTTCAAAAAAAAAGGCCCAAACTTTCACATATATATATTTTCGTTTTTTTAAATTATATGAAATTGATTTGAATTCAGAGCGTAAATTCTTTGTGTTTATAAAAACTGTTTATTTCGATTCTTGCATTTAGAATTATTCTACATCAAAGTCGTTATTTATCATTTTGAATGTACACATACTGAAACAAGTATAATTCATATAGGAAAGATGCAAAAAATACACCCATTCGCAAAGAGCTGCTAACATACAACATAGATCATGCATTCGAATTCGTATATAAATACTCAGCATTTAAAAATAGGGATATTATACGATATAAATATTGTACTAATCCTTTACACGAACCAATTTTTTCTCACGACGCCATTTCCTTACCAGTTCTTTCAGAACATATTACTTTGGCAGCAAATCGCTGTTTTGGCGACTAAAAACTTGGTCGAAAAGAAAAACCTTTATTCGGACACACATTTTTCTTACGACGCCATGTCCTCACCAGTTCTATCAGAACATATTACTTTGGCAGCAAATCGCTGTTTTGGCGACTAAAAACTTGGTCGAAAAGAAAAACCATTATTCGGACCACATTTTTCTTACGACGCCATTCCCTCACCAGTTCTTTCAGAGCATATTACTTTGGCGACATTGAAAAATGTTGGTCCATGTAAAAGAAAATTACACAAATACATCCAATTCATATGCATTTAAAAAAAAATTTAATTAGTTTTTGTAGAATGGTACTGGAATAGGAGGGAACAGTTTTTGAAATACTAATGAAAACATACATAACATCCTGCGTTTGAATCATAATGCTACACATGTATTTATCAATATTAGCTTCAAACGAATCATATGTCAACTATAAAGGAAAAACAACTACATTATAAAAGTAGGTTGATTGAATTACAGAGGAATTTCTTGTGTACTTCATGCTCAATTATTCTAGAACAATTTGTCTCCATCTCTTCCTTCGTTCGTCGATCACTTTCTTAATAGAAATCAATCAAAATATATTGAGCCAAGAGTAAATTCGTTCTGTCAAAAAGTCGTGCATCAAGTGTAAACAGTTTCGTGAGAATTTTAATTATTTTAACAAATCTATACGATTAATAAAACATTTATTTCTAAACTGATTTAACTTGAAAATGAATCTAAATTGAGGATTCAAATTTTTACGAATATATATATATATC
>NC_092210.1:6321960-6345747 GCF_043381705.1 Parasteatoda tepidariorum
AGAGCGTGATCATTTTGGGCAAGCGATTTTATAAACAAAAGATATATAGTATATATATATATATTAAAAAAATTGAAAATAAAGATATTTTAATGTCATATGTAAACAAAAAAACTAATATTTTTTTGTTTTGTTTTAATATCGCTGATTCAAAAATGTGTTTTCATAAATATAAGAGTAAAAAGAGATTTGTCAGGAGTCCTATATTTAGAAAATAACTAACAAAATATGTGAGAAGTCTTGTCAATGGAAAAGTAATAACAAGAGAATGTTAGGTGTTTTGCTATTAAAAAAAATAATAACATGAGTTGTACGAAGCCTTGTTATTAGAAAAATACTGGATCAAATTACTCCAAAAACAGCAGACATTTCTTTTTCCAGGTTTTTGGGTATCAAATAAAAATTTTTTATTTAAAATTTGCATGAAAGTTTTTAACTTAATGAAAAAAAAATTTCAAAAACTTTTTATGAAATCGTTATTGCAAATTTTTTATTGTATTCGAACGAATTTCAGCACTTATTCGATTCGGGGGTGACCGTGAAAAACTTTTGACGCCGGTGATAAAGTGTGGTAAAAGGTATTGTGATAAATGGTGCTGTGATAAATGGTATTGTGATAAATGCTGCTGGTTTATGATAATGGGTTTAATATTTTATAGGTTTAATATATATTGCGGTTATATTTAATATCTAGTATTATACTTTCATTTTATTTGATTAATTTATAAGTACTTGAAATTTAATTTTATTGGTTACTAGAGAGTAATACAAGTTATAAGTAATTTTCGTTACTCCTTGCAGTTGAGTCTTTAGATAGTTTTTAAAACTATGCAAACCTTAACTAACAGCCTAAAAAAGACTAATAATTTTTTTTATCAATAATTAATTAAGTTTAAGAAAAAATATTTTTTTCAAAAATTTTGTTTTGAAAACTTGATTAAAATTTAAGTATATTTTATTAAAGCAAGGCGTTATGAAACCATTTTAATTTGGCGCAGTTATATAATTTAAGGTGTTGTGTTTCTAGACTTATTATTAGTCCATCGTTTTAGCCAATCACCTATTTTATTAGACAGACCATTTCAATTAAAAATATGTTTATTTTGACGTCTAAAAATACGCATCATAATCATTGTTGTTATTTAGTTCAATTTAATTTACATATTGTAATGCGCACATTTAAGCATACTCCTAATGTGAAAGTCATAACTGATTGATAACTGATTGATAAATGATTAATACTATTTTGTTCTTGCCAAATATTTTTTAAAAATTTTCATAGTTAACAATTACATCTATATCATTTACTCATAGTTAAGCTGCACAATTTCATCGTATTTGATTCAGTTGTTTTCTTAAAAACAAGGCTTAGAAAAAAAATCCTCTAATATTTTTTTTTATCACCCAACACTGTAAGGAATAACAATATTTCATTCATAATAAGTTAGTTTTGATTTCTGATTGAAATAAGCATTGTGGGAGGGTATATTTAAATTCATTTTGTAATTAAAAAAAACTTCATCGTTATCACATTTTATTATAAACCATCCGACTTATTTTTAGAATGAAAAAAAAAAAGATTCCCATAAACATTACAACGAAAAACAAACACAGTTATTGTCAGTACTTAGAATATACAGTATAATATTGATATAAAAATATAAGTACATATATCACTAGCATGATTTCTGTTTTAGAATTATGAAAGAATTTATAAATTCCATGTGGTAACAGAGAAAAGGAACTTAATTTAAATAAATGTATCAGATATTCCTGTTACTCTACTACTGTATATGCATTCTATAGGGATTTTTCCGTTTGTGGAAAAAACACTGAAATTTATAATGGATAAATTTTTTTCCCCACAGATAAAAACTTAGAAATAAGCTGATAATAAATTAATATGCTGATATTAAATTAATAATAGCTGAATATAAATTATAACTATTTATTCATTTATAGTTGAAATCTACTGAATATTTTTTACTTAATCATTTTTTTATTGCTGCTTTCTAACATTGCATGTGTGTGGATAACCTGAGTGGCTGGTCCACGCGTGACGTTGCTTGCAAGTATCTAACAATTAAAGTGCATTCAAACAACAACATATTTCAAACGCCTCATCATATAATATTTCACACAATATCATCAAAATTATATAAACATATTCTAACAGTTCAGAAACAAAACATACGTTATACATTGATTTTCAAATTGTATTTTTAAACTTAAGCAAAGCGTTTTTTTGTGTGAATATAAACAACAACGTATTAAAGAGTACTTTTTTTATGGAAAATATATCAACAAGTTATATAAATATATTTAAACTGTTTATTTTAAATGTGTATTTTTAATGTAAATCCTCTTTTTTCTCTCGTGTCCCAAACTGCCACAATTTTAAGAACCTCATCCTATCCCTCTAAGCGTGACATCATTTATGAACGGTCCCAGTGACTGGAGAATCTGAAATATTCAAATATGTTGTTTTCTTACAAGGTGATAGTCTAGAGTTGCATATTGTTCAGATTTCAGTTAATACTCGATGATCTGCACTATTGTTACATAACTATTTTGTCTATGTATATTTTAACCCCGATTTGCAACATTATGGCATATAAATGAATACATTCGAGATTATTTTAGATACTCGACGCGATAGAAGAAAAGAATTCATTCATGAATTTGTACACTTTAGTTTGCATAGTTGTCACGATAAAACCTTTTTTTTCTCTATGACATTACAATGAGAAAAATAGATGTATAGAAAGCGTGTCGCGTCGTCACGAAACATGCCATAGAAATACAGACTCTTTTTTAAAAAAAATGTTTATATTTAATAATTATTTTTAAAGGTCACGACATAATTGACTAACGATTACAATTTTAAAATCGTTAAGTTGTGTACATCCAAACTAACAAGAACTCGTCAAGAAAAAAAAAGTTTGTTTTTAGTTGCTTCTGAAACGTTAGAATTGTTCTTAATTCTTTTTTTAAAATTTCATGAATTTTCTTGGAATTATTGGTTTGTCTTTATGTATTAGATTCCTCTGTTTACATTGTGGCACACTCCTAGCTGTCGAGCAGGAATTTTTTTTGCTACAGTTTTCATATTTATAATGTTCGACGTACACCAAAACTTTAGGTAACATATCCGATAAGAGTATGATCAGTATTATATACATTTAATTAAATTTTGACATTTTTTTTATTAAAAAAATAGAAATGGCAAGAAAATTGTTCCACTATTAGTAAAAAAAATATTTAGGAAATTAAGTCATAAAATATATGTCGTTATAAGCTTACAGAATCGTTTGAGTTATCGTTACAGAATCGTTTGAGTTATAAGCTTACAGAAACAATTCATTTAAAATAAATTATCGTTGCGTTTCAAAAGTTTGCTTGTATTTAAGTATTTGTATTTTGTTGAAAATAGTTTTTCGTAATTTCAGAAAGAAACATATTCAAGTACAATTTACAGAAACAAACTTTATAATACTATCGCAAAAACAATTGCTTCGTTATAATCTTAAAAATTTTAATTTCTTTTTGGCCGATTTACATTAGATGTAAATTTAACTAATTTTACCAACTGAAGTAAATTGATCCTTTATTTTTTCCGAAAGAAATTTTAAAAGTTCCACCTTCGTGTGTCAGTTTGTTACAAATAATTTTTTCCAAATTTTAAAATATGATTTAGATAACAATAAATATTTATAATTGTTGAGTTAATTCAAATTTAAAATAGGACAAATCAAATCTGATACATTCATTCTTAATTCTGAAACTTGGAAATAGAAAAAAAATTAAAATGATGTCGGATGATTTATAAATTGGTCAATAAGGAAAACTTTACGCTTAAGATAGATATAAATCACTTCGTAATAAATATGATGTTATCATAAATAGCTTTAGTTCTAAGCAATAATGAACAAAATAAATTTGTTAAAAATTGAAGCTTGAAAAAACTCCCACAAAAGCGTTTAATGTGATTTAAAGCTCGATTTCATTAAAAATTTGAGTGATACAGAAAGTTAAGAATATTTTCTACGTTTTTTACGTTGTTTTTTTTAAAGCCATTGCCTCCTAATATTAAAATGCAGGAAAACTCAGCTTTAATGTTTTATGAAATGTACAAAATTAATTTCAAATTTTGCAAAGCTCACATATTATGGCTAAATTATATGATCTAAAAATATCCTGATTCAACAACATAACTTTCTTGACGGAAAAATCTCATATTTATTTAATCGTTTGCCTTAAAAATGGTGTTTTTTTTTTTTTTTTTAAACTTTCTTTTTCAACAAGACGCATTTATTAAATCGTTAGCTCAAAAAACTGTGTTCTTTTTTTTTAAACGTTTGCTTAATCGTTTTAAATCGTTTGCTTAAAATACTGTGTTCTTATTCTTACTGAAAGTGTAGTCTCTATAACAAAACGAAGTATATTATGCTCTTTTAGAGTTTTGAATTATTCTGCAGAGAAAAATGGAAAGCTGAGAAAAATGGAAGTTTAAACATGCTTTATATTGAAAACATGAATTCAAATATTCCACACATTTTAACATTGGGAGACGACAACCTTAAACTCAAGTAGCAAATGTAAAATATTTGCGAGCTACAAATACGCATCTATAAATTCCTTTTCGCAAAATATACAATATGAATTGCTTCACCGAAAATATGTTCCCAATGTTACACTCCAATGTAAAATCTGGTTTAGGTTGAAACACTATAAAACAATACATTAGAATGAAAAGACAAACATGCAAAGGGGATGCCAAACTTTTCGTAAATTCGAACTTAATTAAATATATATGGTAAAACATCGGTAAATATTTAGGGTCATTTAAAAAAAAACAAGCTTTGTTTGCGTGATTCCAAAATACGTACATTTTATTGAGAAGCATTCAATTAAAATTATTCTCGTTCATAAATATTTTAAAAATATTTATTGTTTTTTGGAATTTAATGTAAAATTAATCTTATTTTATTCTGAATGATATTTCATAAAAATTGATCAAATTTAAAAAAAAAAATAAACTGTTAGCAACTAGAGTTGATAAGAGTTCCTTTGAAATTTATCACAATTCTTTCTTTTTGAACGTTTCAAGTGGCAAAATGGCCGGCAGTTTTCAAGTAATAACGATTTCTAGTTACTTTCAAATCACTATAATTGAAATATAGTAGGAATATTTACAGGAGGAGATTTTGCCTATTGAGACGTTTGATAACAATTATAAAGATGCACTAGACAAAATTGTTTGTTTAATTTCCGTGCTGTTAGTTCAATCTTAATTCGTACTAATAATGTTCTACAATAGTTCGAAAGCTAGGAAGTAAGACGTTAGGGCATTTATATCTGAATCTAATTTCATGCTTTAACAAAAACAATATCAAAAATATTTTTTAGAAACGCAAATTCCAGCATTTTAATACAAGTTTTTCACGAAAAATTGTCACTAAAATCTGTTGTTAGTACGAAGGATGTCTATGTGCTGTTGTCTAATAAAATCGAACAAAAACGTATTAAAAATCAAACAGATAATGTAGTTAAAAGATGTAGATTCGGAACTATAAAAGTCTACCTATAATACAATAAGTTGAACCATCATCTGTTTCATCTCGGCACATCATCGCAATCATCTCGGCACAGATGATGATACTTGTTATAGTAGCGGGGTGATAATACTGCCAATTACTTTATTTGTGCTTTTGTACGTTATTGGTTTATTTTATAACAAATGTTAACACAACGTTCAATTTAGTGACGCGTTGGTCAAGAGTTTTCAGTGATCATCTGCAACTTTCTTTGTCCCAGTGAAAAAGATATTATTCGAAGTTGGAAAAAAATTTACCTCAAACAAGTAGATCTGGATAATTGCAACAATGCGACACAAAAATATTGTATTTTTTCAATTAAATATTTATCTCTTTCATTTTAAGCAAAAAAGGAAGTTATTAAGGCTAAGTTGGCATCCCCCCCAGGGAAAGGAATTATGGGATCGAAGATTGAAGTGTAGCTGAATCGTCTTCAATGAAAGTAGGTATATGTATATGACGAATGAGGGAAGCGACGCCATCGTCGTTCAAGGTACACCGACACAGTATCTTCTTGAAGGCAAACCTGAAGTCCTTGCTTATAATTCCGTAGATGATGGGATTTAAGGCCGAGTTGCAATAGCCCAGGTAGAAAAACACTTTGAACAGCAAATCAGGAATGCAAGTTTCACAGAAACCCATGATGAGGTATATGGTGAAAAAGGGAAGCCAGCAGAGAATGAACCCTCCCACAATGATCCCGACAGTTTTTGTGGCTTTGGCTTCGGTTTTAAACCGCTTGGCGTGCCAACGAGCATTTCTCTTGCTTTTTGTGAATGGACTATTGCGACCATTGCTTTGCTGCTCGCCAACTCCACTGACAGTCAAGTGATCTTGTGACGTGGAGGGCTTTTCGTGATCGAACGTGAATTTGGTGGTGGTCACTGTCGCAGACTTAGTCCTTCTAATTCGATCTTTAAATTGCGAGGATGGAGAGTCAGTGTTTTCAGGAGCTGCCTCGGTGTGGTAGTGCCTGTCATCTCTGAAACAGCGTGGACTGCTGCAATCTTTAGTGTGATGATATACGACTGTTGGAATGCGTCTAGGAACCAAGATATCTCCAGACCTTCGGTTCGTTGACGCATTTTTGCTACTACGTGAGGAACACATGGATTCGTTTGTTGGTCTCCCCCTATGTATACGAAGGGTCACGTCTGATCCCTCCTGTTCTTGACCAGTCGACCCTTTTGATTTGCTCGATTTAGCCGTGCGAAAGCCTCGATCTAAGGCGCGGCTTGTTTTGAGTGCTACTACGTATATTCGATAGTAAAAAAACAGCATGACTAGCATAGGAATATAGAATGAGCCTAGAGCTGAATAGATGACATATCCTTGGTTGGTGATGAGAGCGCACTGAGGTTTGAGGCAACGTCTTCTGGGTGCGTTACGGATCACGAACCGAACATCGCCACCGGTGGAATTGTAATCATCGGTGAAGTTGCTGGTCAGAATGTCATCGAATGTTCTGTTGCTTTCTAGAAAGATAGTCGAGTTGTCGTATAAAGAAGTCAACTCCTCGTCGTCTTTCACTCGATCGTTCCATCCAACGAGGGGTGGAAAACATATAATAAACGAGAGGACCCAAACGGAAGCTATGAGGAGCTTAACTCGGACAGTTGACATGATAGCCCTATAATGCACGGGTCGGGTGATTGCTAAATACCTATCTATACTAATAGCACATAAATTGAGTATGGAAGCCGTGCAGAGCCAGACGTCCACGGCTAGCCACATTTGGCACCATAGTTCGCCGAATATCCATATATCTAAAACTTCAAGAGTTATGGAATAGGGAAGAACAGCTAGACCTACCAATAGATCAGAAATGGCCAACGAAACGATTAAGAAATTGGTTACTGTTCGCAGCTTGGCGGAAGCGAATACCGCCATCACCACCAACAAGTTACCGCTGATGATGATAATGTTGATGAATCCGAGGATGATGATGGCTGATATATTTTTGGCATTGTTGATAAGTTCCTCCCGGAACCATGAGGGACACTCACCATTTTCAGCCGACATGATTTGTTCCATGAATCGGGTCCTAACAATAAATAAACACCCTATAGACTAGAATAGTTATACTAAGTTCGAAGAAGAAGAATGTTTGGCATTTCTCCGGTTTCGGACAATGCGCTTTCATATTCATTACATCTTCTAGACACAGAACATGGAAATATACAAAAGGTGGCGACATACATAAAAACAATTGTCAATTAAGAGAATATGAAAGAGCATCGGTATTTATTTTTAAGTACAAGTCATTCGCTTAGTTTGTGGATCCAATGTCCTGGTCCCTGCTATCCCGAATCTAATGTCCGTCCAATCCAGCATATCAGTTCCATTGTTATCATCTTTCCTTGTTTCATTCAACTTCACTTCATTGAATATTTCTGAAAATAAAAGAAAGAGATAGAACTTAAACTTTATAGCATATTCTGGGTCACCGCTCAAATCTGGAAGAAGAAAAAATTCCCTGTGATTTCCTTGCACATATTTTACACAATATATTAAGAGGAAAAACTCTGCTATTGCGTGAGTTGTACTGTTCTAACTATACTAGTTTTAATTGCTGGCAAAAATTTTGAGTAATAAAGGAACAGCTGAACATACTTAAAACAAATAATGCTATAATAAATATCATCCTTAAATATCCTACAGATTGCACTTTGAGTAGTTACCATTTCTTAAGAAAGACGAAAATACGAAACAAAATTCCCTATATTTTCCCAGTTTCTTAAGAAAAACTCCACATTCCCTGTTATTTTAGGCGATTTTTTTTAATTCCCTTTATTATCCAGGTTTTCTCTGTGGAGTGGAAACCCTGATATTACTGTGCTATTTATTTTTATTGAATTACGAGCAGTTACTAATTAAATTCAGAAATTAAATACAATCGTATACGTTGCAACATGGTTCGCAACTCATTTAAATAAGAAACATACGGTGTTTTTTAGCATTGATAAGTACAGTGATAGAATAAGTACTCAAAAGAATAAAGTAAGTACTCACACAGTGTAAATTATCGATATCTAAATTTAATTTAGAAAGTTACAATAAACAAGTCTGTGATTGGTTAAAAATATAAATTTATCCAAATGGAGTAGAAACATTTTCTGCGGAGTTAACATGGAGGGCATTTCCAGGCTATTTTTCCCCAGGCAGAATCTTAAAATTAGAGGTATGAATTATTTTTCTTTTTGGCATTTGATATTAACTAATAATTTGAAAACATATTGACATTTGATGTTAACTATATTAACATATAGTTAATATCAAATGTTAATATCATATATTTGATATTAACACATAAGCACTTGATATTAACTATAATTTGAAAAACTAGTATTAAATGTTCATAAATTTTGTGTCCCGCAGTGGACTTATCGTAAAGACACGGTTTCCAGTAGAACACTGAAGTCAATGACTGCGGTCAGTAAACGTCACAGCCCGTTTTAAAGGGAGGACCCAATCATACTCCCCAGATCGTAATCCTCAGAATCATCCACAGATCGTAATTTTGACTAGGGCCTGATATAGAAATGCGGGGGTCAGGCACAGAACTGTGGGCGGCCCATGTTCATACTTTAAAAAAAAATGACTTGTTGTTTATTTATGAAATGCCTTTAAATTATTTATAACATACGTAAATTACGATATTTTAGTAGATTTGAGATTATATTCATTAAAATTTTTGATAATTCATTATTTTAATTGGACAATTCTTAAGGAAAAGGTAAAAAAAATATATATATATATATGTATCAATAAAGGGGCCCTAAGTCATGTTTAAACTTGACATAGAAAAAAAAAACAATTTTAAACTTGTTTCTGATTATAAAAGGAGCGTCATTTCTTTAAAATACTCATAGATTTCAAGAAAGAAGCACTCATTATTTTTAAGAAGCAATATTTAGCCCAGACAATGCTACGTTATGAGCATATATAAAAAAATAAAGGAGGCCGTTTTGCAAATTTTTTATAATTTTTTGCATTGAGATTTATATTTGAAACTTGTTTCAGATTACAAAGTAAGCTTCAAATCTTTCAAAAATACCCATAGATGCGAAAAAATAAATATCCAAAATTTTAAACAAGCATATGTTTAGTCAAAATCAGGCTACATGAAGATCATTAATATCGTGAACATAATTAAGGATATATTGCGAATTTTTTTATAATATTTTGCGGAAATGAGGAGATTATTTAAAGGGGATTTCACGAAAAATAGTCCTGAGAATATTCAAAATTTTCGTAAAATNATTTAATATATATATATGTATATATATATATGCATATGTTTAGTCAAAGTTACATGAGATGTTACATGAAGTACATTTAGTTACATGAAGATCATTAATATCGCGATGTTAAAGATATATTGCGAATTTTTTTATAATATTTTGCGGAAATGAGGAGCTTATTTAAAGGGGATTTCACGAAAAATAGTCCTGAGAATATTCAAAATTTTCGTAAAATTAAAAATAAAATTTTAGAATCTAGAAAATGTACATTTTTCAATAGTTATGCTTTTTAAAATTATGAGAAATGTTTCGTTCAATTCTAACAAAAGGTGCAAAACACTGAACTTTAACACTGGTTCTCTATAATGTTACGTTATATTCCTATGGAGTTTTGAAAATAATGAATAGCAATAAAGTAGTTTTTAATATTATATATAACTATTTCATCCTTTTAGCTTTGTTTTATATATATTTTTAATTTGGCCTACATTTTTGTAATGAATTATGGTTGAATTATGAGTAAAGTATGAATAAAGTTTTAATGAGAGCTAATTTCTCAGTAACTCATTTAACATAATTTTAAAATTTTTTCCGTAAAAACTTTAGTAAAATTGAAAATTTTACATTTTTGTTTTGTTTTATAATTTGGGAAGGCAAGATATTCAACGGAAAAATTAATTTTATTCAAGTTTTAGAATGTTACATGTTGGGTGTGTAAAAAGTACTTTTACGTTTTATATAATAACTTTTTCCCCAAATGAAAAATTGAAATTATGCCAGGACATTTTTTATAACCACCGCACAACGTTAACGCCAAAATCACAATTAAAGAATTTTATGATTGCCTTTTTGTAAAATCAGGCCGGTATAAGCATTAATAAAAAAGCAGTATAATAAGAAGATAATTTTGGAACTTCTCGGAGTAAATCGTTTTCCCCAACTTTTATATGTTATTTTTCTATCTTTAAGTGGAATTTTTATCTGGAATTGCTAAATAATTCAATTTGAATAAGTCTAAGAAAGTATCAGAAACTTGTTCCAGTTTACGAAGTGAGCATCAATGTTTTCAAAAATACCCAATCCTCCAATTCCAATACCAATGTGTCAAGAAATATGTAATCAAAAGTTTTAAGACGGATTTGTTTATTCCAAACAATGACGTATTAAGAGCATATGTATAATTTACGATTTTTTAAAAAATTTTTTGCAATAAAGAATTTATCAATTGATTAAGATTAAAAAAAATGAGCGGAAATTCTTTCAAAAATACCGGAAAAGTCAAATAATATGCATACGTAGCATGGCTTTTACTCAGCGTGAATTGGACTAAACAAATGCTTCTTAAAAATTCTGGGTACTTATTTCTTCACAACAATGGGTACATATTTGAAAAATTTGACGCCTACTTTGCAAACTGAAATAAATTTCAAATGAATTTCTCATTTTCAAAAATTTTTAAACAAATTCTTAAAATGTCCTCCAATACGTTAACTATAAATATGCTCTTAACGTAGTATTGTTTGGAGTAAACAATTTCATCTTAAAAATTTTGATTACTTATTTCTGGACACATATGGGTAATTTTGAAAGAATTGACGCTCATTTTGTAATCTGAAGAAAAAATATTTCAAATGATTTTCTCGCTGCAAAATTTTTTAAAATATTCGCAAAATAAACTCCATTATGTTAACCTATATAATGCTCTTTTCATAACATGGTTTGGACTGAACAAATGCTTCTTAAAAATTTTGGGTATTTATTTCTTCCATCTATGTACATTTTAGAAAAAAGTGACAATCACTTTGAAATCTGAACTAAGTTTCAAATGCAAAAAATTATAAAAATTTACAGAGTTTTTTCTATTACGTTAACCATATATGCTCTTAAAAATATGCTCTTAACGTGGCATGGTCAAGATAGTGTCTAAGGTTTAAAAAATTCGCATATTTGTGAAGAAATAAATACACAAAATTTTTAAGAAGCATTTGTTTAGTCCAAACTATGTTATGTAAAGAGCGTATATATATAGTTAACATAATGGAGTTTATTTTGCGAATATTTTAGAATTTTTAATTAAATGAAGTTAAACTATTAGAGAGTTATTTCATCTATAATGCAAACAATTCTTTTTTATATTAGCGAATATGAATTCGAATAAAGATTACATATATATTTAGTATCAAATTTAATCTGCCTGAATAGGACAAAACTAGGAAAATTTGCCAACAGCTATTTGCAGCATTTTCAACGGTGACCGCTTTTTTAAAAAGTTTAAACTGTTAGAAAAACTGTCTACAAATTATTTATGTTATGCTTTTGTAATTTAAGACTTCTCAAAATATGGTAAAACATAAAAAGATTCATTTGTAAAATGAAGAAAGTTTTAAGAAACAAACTTGAAATTAAAATTTCAGAATATTATACAATATTCATAATTACATTTTTATTAAAAAAATAATAATAAAATGCACATTTGATGGACAAAAAATAAGGTGATCATATGAAGACTGGCAGATAATTCACCATTTGTTATATTTTGTCGCCCTGTTGGACCGTATATTTTGTCATGCATTTACATGAATACGTAAATGAATAAAAAATATAATAATGAATAAATTTAACGCTAGTTTCCTACTTTGGCAATAAAATATTTTTATGAGAGTAAATTATTTTTTTAACTATATATAAAAATCTAATGGCGATTTCGCAGTTCTCCATTGTTGTAGGTGCATTTTTATTGGCCGGAAAATCACGTGGTAAGATCCAGTTTTCCTACATCCATTTCAATATTGGTTTGGTTGTCATCAGCATAAAATTGCTATAATTCATAAAGGTATCGTTTTCCTGTTAATATTTCTGTATCCTTAATTGGGTATACTATAGCATACGTCACAGATCGTGTTATTCCAACTAAATTTAACTAGTAAGCAGCATTTTCTGCGAACCTGATTTCTAGCAACAAGTAAAAGCATCAAACGAAGTGTCTTGTTTATAAGTCGCTACTCGCCAAGTTGGAATTGTATTAATCTAGTTCCTTTGGAAATAATTTATATTGTTGTTTTATCGAAGTTTATGAATTTAGTAAACATATTTAAAACTCAGTTTATTAATTAAACTAAAAGGTATATGTTATTCCTAGTAAGTGGAAGTAGTTGTGCTTTTTTCATATTATACCCAATTTAGAGGTATTTACCTGTATTCTTATACTACGTTTTTAATTTTGTTTGTTTTCTAAATTAAGAGTTTAAGAGAAATATTATTATTATTATTAGAATAACGTAATTCTACGTTACATTTTAAGATAAAGTTATTCAAATGGGTGTCCAATCTTATTGACTATTTTAAAATTATTGTATTTTGGTGCAAATTACATTAATGAACTATTATGAATTACGATTAAAGAGATTCGTTAAATGATTTAGAATTTAACTTTTAGCTTCACGCACGAAGTGAGGGGTGCGAACATTGTATTTTAAAAAGTATCCGTCCTTTTGGTAAGCAAACATATTAAATTACAGTTGTGAATTCTCTAAATTTGTTACAACGATATACTTTTAATTATAAATGTTATTTCAAAAAATGATTTATGTCCATTAATAGAATATTTGGACGTGGGATGTGGTGGCACAAGTGTTCTTTTTAGTACATATATGTTTAATTGAATAATTTCAACTGTTTGGCGCCAAGAAACAATAATTACTGCGAAGCAATAACTTGGGTTGGCGTGCGAACTGGGGGCTTAGCCCCCTAGTATTAAAAAAAATGTTATGAAAGCATAAATAAAAGGATGCAAATAATAACTATCGGATTTAATAAACATCGATACATTGATAAAGAAAACTTAGTGTTTAATAAATTTAATTTTACTAGAATTAAAGTTTCATTAATTAATATTTTTTTCATCAAAGAGAATACGTTCTAAAATAAATACAAACAAGTTTAACACCAGATTTAATTTGATTTTCTCTCGATATATATATATATATTTCGCAGATAAAAAAAACCTTACCTTTAAAACATCAATAATGCAATAGATATTCTTACAAAGTATTTATCGGCGTTTGTGTAAAGATGCTGACCAAAATCACATGGAACACAAAACTCGACGCGTCGAACTAAGTCGAGATTCTTCATCGTCATGACGAAATGGGCGCGAAATATATTTCGAGAAGGGATTGCCATGGGAACCGTTTTGTTTTGGAAAAAAGGGGGTGATGCCTTTTTCTTTCAGCTGACGCGATTTCTTAGATTGGTTAAAAGGGATTTCCTTCGTTCATTTGTAGCACTTCTTCATTTAAAGAAGTGGTACAAATTGGAGCACTTATTTTCTATATAAGGCAAATAAGGTATCCAAAATCAAGGTTCCAACACCATCAATCTTTAGGGCCGGGCTACTTTTCAGATTCAATTTTATAGAAAATTTATTTATTTATTTATTTTGCTTACGTATGTATGTTACCGCTTAAACTTGGAAAATCCGTGAGATGAACTTTTCATTTCCATTAATATTTTAAAATGTTTCTTACTTTATATAAAAATATAATGATGGTGTCGCAGTTTTCCATTGTTGTGAATACATTTTTATTGGCTGGAAAAATCACATGGTAGGATCTAGTTTTCCCACACTAATTTTCATCTTATTTTGGTTATCATCAGCATAAAAATTGATATAAGTCATAAAATTATTGTTTTCCTATACATATTTTTGTTTCTCTAATTTGAAGGTTAAGATTACCTGTACTGTATTACCTGTATTGAAACGCAGAGCTATAAGCGATAAGCAGAGAGCTCGCCGCACTTACTCAATACTCAATACCTGTACTGTTATTACTGCGTTTTTGATTTATAAATTAAGAGTTTGGGATTATTGCTTTTATTATTATTATTATTAGAATATTGTAATTCTACGTTACATTTTAAGATAAAGTTGTATCTGTGTCTGATCTTATAAACCGTTATACAACTATTATTTTTTGGTGCAAATTACATTGATATACTAATATGAATAACGGTTAAGGAGGTTCGTTAAATGATTTGGAACTTAACTTTCAGCTTCATGCACTAAATGAGGAATGCAGAAATCGTATATTTAAGATGTATCATCCGTTTGATAAGGAATACTAAATTACAGTTGTGAACTGACCAAATTTGTTATAACACTATACTTTTAATTTTAAATGTTATTTCAAAAAAATGATTACTTCGAAAAACTATTTATGTTCACTAATAGATCTTAATAGGGAAACATTTGGAAGTGGTTCTTTTTAATATATGCTTAGTTGAATAATTGCAACTGTTTTATGCCAAGAAACAACAATTATTGCGAAGCAATCATCGGGGTTGGTGAGCGGTAGCGAACATGGGGCGCAACCCCCTTAGTATGCATGGAAAAGTGGAGTTCAGGTTGATCTTGAGTAAACCACGAAAATCTGAAACAAATGTTTTCAAAATGCAAACAAATGCTGAGGGCAGAGAGGTGAAATAATCCTCCCATAATTTGTTTGCATTTTGAAAACATTTGTTTCAGATTTTCGTGGTTTACTCAAGGTCTACCTGAACTCCACTTTTCTATACTTTAAAATACCAATAAGAGTGAAAGAGAATTTGTCATAAAAGGTTTCACACACTGTATAGCGTCCCATTAAAGAGTGGAATTGGGATTTCTTCACCTTTTACCTAGGTAATGTAGTACAGTGCGCAAAACAAAAATAAGACCAACCTAAATAACTTTTGATCTAATGATCGGAATTTAACGCTCTATTACTCAATTTTAATGGTTCAAGGGGGTGATTTCAAATATGCTAATTAATTAATGCAGACGTTAATTTAAGTTGCAAAATCATACACAAAAACGCACTCTCTCTGTATGAACATACCGTTTTTTCGATGGAATCGGATTTCTGACTCTCAAAATATAGGGGGCAGTCGCAATCTGAGAAATAAGGTCCTCATAGTTTGATCGGGAGTGCGATCCGAAGTTTGGACCATTCAATGTTAATTTTAGTTTTTGCGTATTTCGCAATATCTGGAGAACTTAAGTGAATTGAAAAACTTTTGCACACAGTTATAAAATTCGTTTATCCAAAGATAATTTCATGCAAAAAAATTAGTAAATATTTATTATATTTTATTATTTTATTTAATAATAGTCAAAAAAAATTTGAATTATAAGGTATACAGTTTTTACGTCATTTAAAAACATTAACATTAACAACATTTGAGCGAAATCGGTTGAACAGTTCCGAGAAATGAAATTTAAAAAAAAATCGTATATTTAAATATTAAATCGAATGCTATTCAGAGTAGTCCGCTACTTTTTGGCACACTGTACATTCCAGATCGTTAAAGCTTCGTTTTCCTAATAAAATTTTTCTTCTCTTTTATTTTGTTTCAACAGCGCGTATTTATTTCTCCAGCAAACATCTCCTTTTCCCTTTAAACGAGTGTCTAGTAAATAATTTGCAGATTAATGATATGCACATTAATAGGCAATGTGTGAATTACTAGGGTAATTTGAAAATTTTCTAGGTAATATGAGAAAAATAAGCTATTTTTGCCGTTCCAACGGATCAATATAGTTAATCTGCACAATCTGTTGAATAACGAATTTTTTCACTTTTGCAGTATCATGTATATGAAACAGGCAGGATTAGCGTATAACTGGATTTCAAATATTTTCTAAATTATTTGAGGTAAATGAAATTAAGAGCGAAATTGGGAGGAAAAATATACCAATTTTTTTCGTTACAAATGTTTAATATGTGCGAACTTTTTGTTACACAATAAAGCATCTTATCTGTAATAAAATTCGTTTGTTTCATATGCTGTTTTTCTTTTTTTTTGAAATAAGAGTTTTAATTGGCGATCGCAACTCTCGTATACGCCATCTGGGGAGAAGGCCGATACCATGCCTTTGGCCCTTCTCCCTTCCCTCTCTACCTCTTTTCAGTTGTATAGGAATATACTACGATATTTTTATGAAATGACTTAATATTTTTCGTTTTTAATTAATGAAGATATTTTTTAAAATTTCCATGATGCTTTCTTTTAGAGCTTTTTTTAATGTAGTTCCATATAGTTTCCCAACTTAAAAGATTTTAATCTAGATGAAAATCAAGACAGAAACTAAGATACTTCCTTCTTCTATGACTCTCCACATGCTAATGGTGAAAGCATGTGAAGTGTTGCCATAGGTAGAGAGTTCTGCTGCTCTACACCACCTGTAGCCCATTTAGATCGCCAGTAGTGAGTTTACATCAGCGCGGTCGTTTGCTAACTAACCAATCTCCTAACTGGGATTGTGGGGTTCATCTTGGATGCTCACCAGAGGGCTTTGCCTATTATTTAGTCAAGGCTCTCGTCCCGTCGGAGGCTTTGGGTCTTTTTAGTTCTCGTTCTAAGAAAGACTAGATGAAGTACCAGGAAAATGGAAAAGGGGCTTTCGATTTAGAACGATTTAATGCAGATTATACTCAGTGAGGGTGGTCTGATCACGAGTACGTGTATAAAGGAATGGATGTGATTACTAATTTAATGGAGCTACCTCTAAAATAATTTATGTTCTGGCCAAATGCGTTTCTTTAATTATAGTCGGCAATAAATGTTGATGTTTTGTTTTATAGAGTTTGTCTTATTTTGGCCATACCATCGAATTTAAGAAAAAAAAAGGTATCTTAACTGAAATTTAATAGTTACTTTGAAGATAAGTCATAATCCACAATACGCAGTGTTTTTGTTATCCATGGCTCCTCATCAATGCTATGAAAAGAAATCACAAGGTGTAAGGTTCGGATATCATGGTGGTCACATGATGAAACAGTTGATGCGCTCTTTCAAGAGACTATTTTATAAACTACCAATGTTGAAAGGACTTAAAGAAAAATTAGTGCACCGTCTATTTTCTAAATTGAAAATATCCCATTTTGTTATGGAAAATATTCGTTTTATAGGGAGAAGTAATTAATGCAAGCATTACTATTTTTTCTCATGTACATGTGTAATTTTTTCTATAATTTCTCGCTTTGTATAATTTTATTGGAGATATATTTTTTCATGTGACGTATTTGTTACATATGCAAATTATTTTTTTTAAGTAGTACATTTTAAACTAAAGTGCAGACAGTTTTATCAAAGTGCAAAAATCCATCACAAACCAATGCTTGCTTACCTTATTCTTCGTTTCTGAATGATATTTTTCTGGGAATGTTCACTTCATTGGAACGCACACATTTCAAACAGAACATTTTTTTTTATCCAAAAATAACCCTGCAAAACAAAATAGAAATTATTGAGAATGTCTTAACGAGAAATTAGCTAGCAATATTGTAAAGGGGTGGATCCTAGAATAGGCTACCCCATGGCGATTTTTTTAAATCTCACCAAGCCAGTTTTAGAATTCTTGCCAAACTAGGTTTCCGGAAGGTATTTTGGGGAGAATATTTTGAACGTCTGATCACACTACCAAAATTCTTAAATCTGATTGGTTATTTGATATGAAAAACTACGCGAAAGTTGGATTTCGTTAGAAAATGAGGTAAACTAGTTTATTTTTTCACCATTTATGCTTCTGATCTCTTGCTGTTAGAATCATCGCTATTATTTAATTTTTTAACCGTTATTTCATTTATTACATGTTTTAATTTTGCTGTACAGGTTAAAAATGGAGAGTGAATGGATAATTTAAATTGTTTTTTTATTCATTATAATCTAAAAGCAACGTTGATCCCAGTAATAATCGCCAACTTGGCGAGATTTAAAAAAAAACGCCAAAAGGTAGGCTATTCTAGGATTTTACCATTGTAAATAAATACTTTTTAACACAGTTCATGCAAACATACAAGAGGCGTTCTGAAGTAAGTAAGAATGGAAAGTATAATGATATATGCATAATCAGTACTGCAAATATAGAATATACGAGTACAGAAGTTCTGAAGTATTTGCTTTCTACAAGGAAGCGATATTAAAAACAAAAATTTGCTTCGAAGTACGAACGTATAGCTTCACACAGTTGCCATTAATACTGATGCATTTATTGTACCAAAAGATTAATATTGATCGATCTACCCACGGAGGAGTTTTCGAATAAGGGTTCGACCTGTCACCCCGTGAGAATCAAACATTTTTACTGAGTAACTGTTCTATTGTGTAGACACACAGTAGAACGGTTACATATATAGAATATACGAGTACAGAAGTTCTGAAGTATTTGCTTTCAACAAGGAAGCGATATTAAAAACAAAAATTTGCTTCGAAGTACGAACGTATAGTTTCACACAGTTGCCATTAATACTGATGCATTTATTGTACCATAAGATTAATAGTGATCGATCTACCCACGGAGGAGTTTTCGAATAAGGGTTCGACCTGTCACCACGTGAGAATCAAACATTTTTACTGAGTAACTGTTCTATTGTGTAGACACACAGTAGAACGGTTACACAGTAAAGTACCCATTGCACAGTAAAACCACAGCGAAGTAAAATTAAACTAACAAAGATTGATACACATTAGAAAATATCACAATATTGAGGACGTGTAAATTTGAAACTATAAATCAAGTATTGCAAACCATGTAGGAAAGTAAAATATGCGAAGTGAATAAATGAATGCAAAACGTGCCAATACAGGAACAGATAGCATTCCCAATGAGATTATAGAATTTAAAATCAATCATAATAATTCCAAAAAGTATTTTTGGTTAAAACCAATATAAAGTTCCGGGGCAAGACATCAGAGTGTATGGCTATCACAAAATAGGTCACCAATGACCAAAGCTTCTCCATGAAAGGGAAAGCACCCGGAACAGCAACCAGTCCAAGGGTCCGGCTTAAAATAAAAGATCGAAGGAATCTTGAAGAGAGTTAGAGTTCTCTTAAAAACAAGTCAAAAGTACTTAAAACAACAAAAAGAGTAAAATTAACCAAAAATAAAAGTGTCAAAAATACAGTAAAAAAGCATAAAGAGTAAGGTTAGGTTAAACATCAAATCCATTTATTGTACCGTAAAATAAAATTCACGAAACTAACTAGGTAAATGAATGGTTGACCGTGTAAAGTTAAGCACAGATGGCGCTAGGGGTTAAAATTTGTCTTAAAACTTCCGGTTTACTGCTTCTGATTGATCATTTCGCCAAAGCTTGAAAAAGTTCGCCATAAAATATTATTATACTTGTAGTGTCTTCAAGCCAACGCATTCTTTCAATTTAACTTTCAACGAAACAAACAGCAAATGAATTCGGAATGAATTCAGAATTCCACAAGCTTGCTACCCAAAAAATAACAAACGGCGCTATTTTACACAGATATAGCCAAATAATGGATAACACTCATATAATGGCAAACCTTACACTTTATTTATGCTGTGATATTAGATTTGTTATACATTTGTTTGAGGCTCATGACCTGTTAGAATTTATAAATTATATAAAACTTTTATGAATGATTAAATTATGCGTCAATTTAAACACAAATCACAATAATAAAACTTCCTAGAATAGTAAGCCTGTTCACGCATCGCCTCGTAAGCATTACATAAGCGGAGGGATACACCGGAAGTTTTCTAAATTTCTTCCTGTTTTAGGAAGCTTTTTATTGTTTACATTCCGTCAACCATTCATAGATCCCTAAAAAGTTTGTTTTTAGTATGTTTGTGAACGCACAACTCGCAAAGATTAAGCGAAAAAACGAATAGGAGAGATGCGTAAACTACAGCTCTCATTTACTCAAATTCGCTTAGTGTCGCTTAGTCGGTTCTTCCACTAAGCTTTTCAAATAGGGTTTGCGTGCCCATAGTAAATTTCTGCTCACGATTATTTAGACGTTGGGATTTATTTACATTGTTTCAGAAGATCACGTGTTCTCTCATAAAGAAATATTTTTAAGAAGAAAAATTTTTGTAAAAAAATTTTCTGGGTGGTATTTGGTACGTTAAACTTACGAATTTTTTAAAAAAAGTATTAATAGGGGATAAGCCCTGTGTTTGCTCACGAAAACAACCCCGATGATTGCTTCGCAATAATTGCTATTTCTTGGCATGAAACATTTAAAATTATTTAACTGAAAATGAATGTACTAAAACGAACTCTTGTTTCACCACATCCCACGCTCAAATATTACCCTTATGATACTATTAAGATCTATTAGTGAATATAAATGATTTTTCTAAGTAATCGTTTTTTGAAATAACATTTAAAATTAAAGGTATATTGTTATAACAAATTTGGTCAGTTCGCAACTGTAATTTAGTATTCCTTATCAAACGGATGATACATCTTAAATATACGATTTCTGCATTCCTCACTTTGTGTATGAAGCTGAAAATTAAGTTCCAAATCATTTAACGAACCTCATTAACCGTAATTCATAATAGTATGTTAGTGCAATTTGCACCAAAAAATAATTGTGTAACTGTTTATAAGATCAGACACAGATATAAATAACTTTATCTTAAAATGTAACGTAGAATTACAATATTCTAATAATAATAAAAGCAATCCTCCCAAACTCTTAATTTAGAAATCAAACATAATAAAAAAAGTAGTAAAAACAGTTCAGGCAATTTTAACTTTTAAATTAGGGAAACAAAAATATTTATAGGAAAACAATATCTTTGTCTTATATCAATCTTATGCTGATGACAACCAAAGCAAGATGAAAATTAATGAGGGAAAACTAGATCCTATCATGTGATTTTCCAGCCAGTAAAAATCTATTGACAACAATGGAAAACAGCTACACCATCATCAGATTCGTATATATCTCTTAAAATATTATATAGAGTGATATAAACCTATCAATGTTCAAATCACAATATTTCAATAATTGTATTTGGTTATTAGAGGAGCAAGGAAATGGAACAGAAAAAAAATCTTTCTGGAAACTTTTTGTTTCATTTGAAAAAGTTGAAATGGCAATGAGAAATTTCTACCTATAAAAACTATCAAAATTTATGTAAAATTTTGAGAATTTTTTAACCAGTTACAATATTTCTAATCTTTCATTAAATTTGAATTTTCACTTCAATTTGAATTTTCGACACACCCTGGTACTACCTTTCAATTACAACGATTTTTTTTTGTAATTTAACAAAATAATTTTTTTTCTAGTGGTAGCAGAAGCAATGTATTAAACTTTTATAAATTACAATTAATAGAATTTTTTCCACCACTACCCATAAATAACTTCAAACAAACATAAAGGTTAGATTGTCATGTTTTTGAAGTTCTGTTAGAGGTTTGTGGCGTAACTACCACTACGATTATTAAGCATAAATTCACTAGTGTATAAGAAATGCATACTCGAATCAGTCTGTGTGTACCTTTTGATAGACGAAGGTTGACCTTCTTGGTAACACATTTCCCACACTAGTGACCTGCGGATGAGATATGAACTAGCTTATATCGAAAGTAGCGCCGACTTCAATGGATGATTCACGTTGAACAGTTCACTTGCTATTTGTGAGTGCGCCATTGTTTTCCTCGCACTGTTGCTTCTCAGTCTCATTTACACATAACGGTATCCAGCACAAACTCGACTGCTAATAACAGCACATGAGAGACCACCTTTACAACAGTGAACTTGATACAGCTCTCACGACAAACACTTAAAACTCGGTGAACTTAATACAGCTCTCACCACATGCGTTCGAAATCCGGTGAACTCAATACGGCTCTCCCACTCTGTCGCAAATACGGCAAGCTAGTGCTATCTGTTCATCGAATTCTATTCCTGATGAAATTTTGGTGGGGTAGCATTGCGGCGTAACTACCACTACGATTATCAAATATCAATTCACTAGAATATAAGACATGCTAACTCGTATTGGATACCTATTGATAGATGAAAGATGATAGGGTCGGTAACACTTTCTTCACAGGTTTAATAAAATTTCTATTGTTATAAATATTTCTGCTTTAGAGAGCTACCAGCAATAGATAGATTTGGTATTGCGGCGTAGCAACCACTATGATTATTAAGCATCAATTCACTAGTACATAAGACATGCGAACTCGTATTGGGTACCTATTGATAGATGAAAGTTAATATTGTCGGTAACACTCTCTCCACAGGTTTAATAAAATTTCTATTTGCTATAAATAATTCTATTTTAGAGGGTTACCACTTATAAATAGATTTGGTTCTAGATTGAATTTAAATAGAGGGGAAACAAAGATAAGAATAGAAAGACGTTTTTTTCAATAAACATAAAATCAAGTTACATTAAGAAATATAAAAATCGATTTGAAAAAGATAGATTGTAGAGCTTTCTTTTGTCACTAAATTTAGTAGCAAATGAAAGTTCCACAAAGACAGTTAACATTATTGATATTTGGGACAGGTGCATCAATTCTATTTAATAGTTAAACACAGGGTATATTTTAAAATAACCTTGCAAACGTTTGACCCCTTCACTACCAACTGTGCGGAAAAGTGAATTGAAATTTTGCATTATAAGGTAGCAGTTTCCAATGTTTTCTAAATGATCAACCTTCTTTTGGCAAAGGTAATTACGAACGTTATTACCTACTAAAGACTATTTTTAAATATTTAATTGGAGGTATGGAGATTTTTCACATGAACTTTAAAAATATGTTGATAATTTTGAAAGAGGACATTTTCGTGTTGCAATTTAAAGAATGAAAATGTTTATGTTCAAAGGAGTGAACAAACTTTCGTGACCAAGTGTTGTCTATTTTTGAATAGTTTATATTGTCATGGAGGTTAAATTATTTTAGAGCAAGTAAACATTAATTTTGATACGATCAACCCACAAAAGGCTTCAATGTTAGCAGCTGTTGTAGCCCAAAAAAACTGTACGTTCGTCGAACTAAAAAACAAAAATATGAAGATGCGAGTAATTTTAAGAGGACGCTATTGCGAGAAAAAAAATTTCATGACAGATTTTATTTCACCTTCAATGGTCAGTTAAAATTTAATATATATATATAT
>NC_092210.1:6346514-6354282 GCF_043381705.1 Parasteatoda tepidariorum
ACAAAATATATATATATATATATATATATATATAAAATCGATTTCATGTAAACCAAGAAGTTTCAAATGTTGAAAATATTTCTTTTTTTCAGAATATCAAAAAGCAAACAAATTACAGCTAGATAATTTCCCCCCAACGTTTAGGGAAAAAAAAATCCATATTTGAAACTTCATGGATTACCCTAAGTTTACCTCAACTTAGTTTCCTCCATAATTTAAATTATCAATGGAGGTGAAATTGAATTTGTGATGAAAATTTTCTCCAGCGGTCCCCGTAAGTAGACAGTAGTAGCATGCAGTAGTAGCTTGAAAATGTAATCATTGAAAAAGGTAAAAAAATCCTCTGTAATTTAAAAAAAAATAACATTGAAAATATTTGTTTTTATAAAAATCTAAATCCATACATTGAACTCATTTTATGGAAATGTAAGCGAAAATTTCGTAGCTGATACTTTATTATTTGTAACAAAGTATTATGTTTTGCTGAACGAAAAAGGATACTAAAATTTCCTTACTAAATTTGAAAATAGTTAATTCTTCAAAAAATATAAAGAGCCTGAGACAAATTTTTATCAACTATAAGAATTTAATTTCTTAATAGAAATCATAGTAAAAGAATCAAAGATTTAGAGTCCTAAGTGATAAAATAGATGCTCCTATTAACTAGAGGTCAGGACCCCCTTTGCCCTTACCTTTACACACTTCTGTTGAGGGCCGGCTATCACCTGGAGCGCCAGGAAAGGGGGACGCCGAATGAGACACAGGTTTAATGTTCTATAAATTATTTATTCCTTTCTTTTTTTAAAATATTGCTTGCTTTAAAAATACATTTATAAGTAATATTTTATAAATTATAGATTCGTATGTTAACTTTTTTATTCTGGTTAAATTTCTCTCGCTTGACACTCGTTTACGGCAGATTGCGACAAAAATTTTGTCATTTTCAAAATAATTTTTAACAAAATGACAACATATTAAATGACAAGTACAACAATGGGTGTATCGAAAATGAAATCGCAAAAACAACTGGTTTTGGAAGATTCTATAAAACTGTTTGCGATTGCTAAAGCACGAAAAAAATAGATTTTAATTATTATGCTCATATATTTGTATGCCATAAAAGATTATGCTCATTTAAAATATCACCTAATTCTTTAAAATATTAATTAATTCTAAAATACTTGGGGTGATGCTCTCATTAATTAAACTAACTCTTTTTTTTTTTTTTTTTAGCCTTGAGTGAATTAATTCTAATTTATCTTGTACACACGTTTCCCGAATCAACATTAAGGATTGATATAGATTTTATAATTCTCTGATAGAACTATTGTAATTTAAAATAAAAAAAAGCATTTCTCTACAGCTTTATTACTACACCAGCAAGAGAATTCAACGATTTATTTCTTAAAGATTCTTTTTCCGATATTGAGTTAAGGGCGCCGTTTTCAGTATCGCCCGGGGCGCGACAACATCTTCTACTGGTCTGGCATTGCCTCTGTTGTAAAGGGAAATCTCAATTAAAAACTGTGATGCATTTTCAAAATGGCGCCTGGAATACTAACGAAGACTAGCTTGAATAGTTTCTAGAAAAATTCCGCCTTATTTAATTCAAAACAGCTTACGACTTTTAAAGAACATTTTAAAAATCCATTAGTGAATAAAACGGTTTTTGGAAAATATTTATATTAGATCGAAATGAAGTGAAGAAATGAATAATTCATAAAGATTATCCGCAGACATTGGGGCATAGTTTTAAAACTACAAATAATTGACCCAGGTTTAAGATAACGAAAATAGGGAAGTGTCAAACGTCAGTGAGCGACACGCGACATTTAAAAATTTCGTTTTTCTTTCTTTCTTTTCTTATTTATTTAGTTTCTGCATTTAATTTGAAAACATTAAGAGATTCATATCGTTAATAGCGTCCCGATGCATTCTCGAGTCGAAGCTTTTCTGTAATAATCATGGAGATAAATTTCCGTAAAAATTTACGCGTTAATAATATTAAAATGAAATATTTATTTAATGTCGTTCTAAGAATTGCAGACTTCCCCAAAAAATAAAGTAGGCTTCAAAAAAAAATAATACAGAGATAAACAACCCAAGCATCAGAAATAAAAAATAACACGTATATAAAATTTATAATATATACGTTTATGAGTATATAAAGTATACTTTTCTAAATTACTACATACCTGTAAAAATTGTTTCGAAAAAATATATAAAATTATAAAATTAAAATTTGCAGTTTGAACATTTATGGCAATTTCTATTAGCTTTTTTATTGCAAATTTTTTAAAAATAATACTTTATCAATACCTGATCCGTAATACAAAAANAAAAAAAAAAAAAAAAAAAAAAAAAAAAAAAAAAAAAAAAAAAAAAAAAAAAAAAACAATACTGGCTAGTTTGAAATTTTCTAATTATTTCACGGAATTAAGGAGACTTTTTTTTCAAGAAAATAACAAAAATCTGCAAGATAAAATTGGCTCAGTTAGTAAAATCATTAACATTTTTAAAAAAAAAAACAATTAAATCAAAAAAATATCTTTTCATGAAAATGTTAAATTATGAATACTTTCAAATATACTTCAGAATGTTTAAAATTGAATAAATTTATAATTGTAAAAATAATTTTGAAAAACTGTAAAACATTTTTACAGTTATTCTGATTTTCAAATCATTTTATGAATCATTAAAACGTGATTCAAAATTTTCACTTCAAATTTGGTAAGACAATTTTTTTGTTGCTGTTTTTAAATACTTTAATATTATTCAATGCTAGAATTTATAGGAAAGAACAAATTATTTCACTTTTCAGAATTTTTATGAAGAATTTCTTTAAAAGAAATACTGAAAATTGATAAGATAGATATTCGGCTTTGTTGGTAAAATCATCCATATTTAAAAAATAATTAATTTAAGGAATTATTTATCAAAATGATAAATAGCGATCACTTTCAAATTTTACGTGAGTATTTTTTTTACACGCAACACAGGTAACGTGTAAAAAATAACTTTTTCATTTAAGCAATTAGTTCAATAAAATGTATGCAACCAGACTTCAGCATCAGCTGACGATTTTCTTTTTATCTTTTCTTTGAAAGTGGTGGCAACCAGCGGAAATGAAGGGTGTCGAATAACTATTCATTATGCGCTGCCATCTTGGAATTAGATTACTGAAGAAAAAAAAAATTATGTTTTGATGGATATTTTTTCTTACTTTTTTTCTGACGGGGAAAAAATTGGCAGCCGATTTATAACCTATATTTAGAGTTGATGAAATTGCCATTAAATCATTAAACCCTCGTTTACTTTTTTTTAAACACGAAGGAAATTCTAAAGATGGTGAAATAAGGTTCAGCAGGATATTTTTCTTCAAGAAACACGCTACTGTCAATTTCATGGCATAGCATCACATGAGTCCACCTGATTACAAGATAATGAATGAGTTACGGGTTTACATAAGTACATATTATTTATAGTCAATAAATTAAGTGTAAAATATGGCAACGGACTTATGTACAAAAGCGATAGAATAAATAAAGAAAAGGAATTGATGGAAAATAATAGCATTATATTGTAAAAGTAATTCTTTTAATTTATGTTGAATCGTGCTAAAATATATTGGGCTGTTATTTAAAGAAACTATATAAAAAGTTGATAGATTATAGTGTGGGAATGAAATGCATAACAGCTAGTCTTATTTTTGCTCTCCTATAGTTTTTAAAAAATCAACAATGTCATATGTTCTATGGTTCAATTTCCAGGTACACATACTGTATGATTTAAATTGTGTAAAATATATAGCGCTGACGGAATAGTAAGTGAATAAAACTTCGCTTAGGTAGACTAAACATACCTTAAACTCAAACGCCTGTTGATAATAACGCAGCTTTCTTTTTTTGTCCTTATGTACAACTGAAGTACAAAATTATAATAAAAATCTTGCGCACCTATTACTCTTTAGTTTATCAATAGCATCAGTCTGTAATAAGTAGCTTCAGATTTACTAAGCAATTTTACTACTTCAGTTTAAGTTAATTTTAGCAGTTTAGGTATTTATGGTTATGTTACTGTGAAGTGACAGAAATGGGTGGTTGTTGACTTCCACCGGTGAATGGTGACAATCACATAGTCGCTTTTGCAAATGTACGAAATGTATACTAGGTCCAGTTTAGTGTCACTGCCCGCTACACTGATGTTTTTTCAAGATCAAGTGCCATTGCCCAGTATTCATTTAACCGATACTCCGAACACTGATGTTTCCCCCAATCTATCCTCAACAGATATCAAAATATCGAATAAATATAATAATATAAACGAATAAATTAATATCAAATCGGATGGAACAAATATTTCGGACATTCAACCAAAGCGACTATGTGATAGCTGACATTTACCGGTGAAAGTCGACATTCTCTTGATTTTGTTCATTCACGGTAAGAGTTATACTAAAACTTCACGTAACAGCATGATTAACATAAAGATTGCTCAAACGAAAACAGTAATAATAGAGAACTTTTTCATAGCGTTTCTTTTACGTTAACTGTAACTGTAACCTTTGTGGAGGACTTTTTGATGGAATTAAACCGCAATTGCGTTACATGAAGAGGAAAACCAAGAAAACCTCCAGTGGTCAGCCTGACGACAAGGGAACTCTAACCCATGATCCCTCTACCACTGAGGATATTTTTCGTCAGCACTGTGGTCGGTGCAAACCGGATGCGGAATTTGTATCAACCAGCTATCGCTGGGATTCGAACCCTGTTTACCTCATTGGAAGACGAACGCTCTATCTTATCACGGCTCATATTCCTTCAATAGTAGCTCACTGATGAGCGCTCATTGTTTAATTTTAAACTGATTGAGAATTTTATAGCAACCATATAAAAAATTTCAAAGTTCGCTACTAAAAGCTCTTCTTATTGTGGGCTGGCTGTTTGCGAGAATTTGAAATGGTACTTTTAAGTAATCTAAATCATCTTAACTTTGTTTTATAATATTTACTGTCGAACAGTTCATTTAAATAGGCTCATATTTGTTTATTTTTATCGTGGTTTATTGACTTGGTGACTATTAACTTTTAGTTCTCATCAATTTCTACACAGTACGCAACTACCCTGCATACTATATTGTTAAAAAGAACGCGATTTTAAAATGACCAAATAACTTAATTATTTAAAAAAAAAGAAACAAGTAGAATCTTATAAAAATTTGCGGTAGATTTTCTGCATAAATAAAGATTAATAAAATGGAAGAATATTTCTCAGTTTATGTAAACACTTACGAGTCCCGAAAATGCAGCATCGCAGTAGCATTTGAAATACTCAAAAATAATATAGCATTATCTTCACAAAACTATCTTTTTTTCTTTTGACATTTTTTGATTATTTTTTGGTTACACTATATTTTAAGTTGTCCCTTGGAGTTGCGCCAAAATAGTCCCCAGGATTAGCGATGTTGTTTCATTTATGGTAACTAGCATCGTAAACTCTCAAGGTAAGTTCATATTTCCTATTTAAGTATTTCCATTTTTACGCCATTTCTTTGTTTTATTTTGATATAAAATGCACTTCGTTTGAATTATAATTTATTTCTTATGCTTTAGTTATGTTTCGTTTTTGTTGACTTTGTATTTAGCCACGTGAACTGAATTCTNCATTCGGGGAGTTGCAATGAGGCTTTTTTTTGGTGCCGTGTAAGAGAAATATATATATAGATTTTATAACCGTCGTTGAACGGCAGACCCAATTTTCAGGTTTACGACTGCTAATGTTCAACTCCGTAGCCTCGTAATTTTGAACTTATCCAGAAGACAAGGAAACTTCTGGATCAGTACCCCCAGGGGTATGATTTGTTATGGGAACATGGTGGACTTTTTTGACTCAACAGATTTAACGTGCACCAGTCACCATTTACTACACGGGGAGTCTTCGGCCGGAGGGTATTGAACCCACGACTTCATGGACATGGGCCCTGTACCAACCAGGCTATCCCGGCCCTCTCACCGAAGAATTGCAATATTTGCAAAGATCATCTATAAATATATATATTTACATTCATTAATTCGAGAGGCACGGTTGCTTAAGGGATAGAACGCTCGCCTCCCATCCACAGTGTTGACGTAAAATGTCCTCAGTAGTAGACGGATTCTGGGTTAGAATCTGCTTGTTGTGAACTAATCGAGAGGTAGTGGTTTTCCTCTTAATGTAACGCAAATGCATGTTAGTTCCATCAACAAGTCCGCCACTAAATTAGTTTTTGTGAATGCTTCATCCAGGAGTTCCCTTGTCTCCTGGGTTGGGTTTAAAATTGCAAGGTTGCGGAGAGGAGGAGCATTGATATCTGGAAACTTCAAAACGGGGCAGCTATTTAAAGCTAGTTTTAAAATTAGCATAGAGAACGCTAACTAAAATCATAAAAAGGGTAACGTTATAGTCGCAAATAACAGTTCTGAAAATAGCTTATTATTCGCGAAAAAGGGATATTTCAAGTGACGTCAGAGTTTCGAAAATAAGCTCTAAAGTAACAAATATAATTTGAAGTTATGTACATCAAAATGAATATTTATTTTGATTATTTTTTTTCCTTATAGGATTACCTAAGATCATATTCATGGGCAATATTATTTAAAACTAATTTTGAATCAGCATTTCTCATCGTGAACTTCATTCATTAAGCATTGTTACAGAACAAGCGATGCTCAATTAGTAATAGAGTAACCCTAATTACTATCCAATCTCTATTCATGCTTGAGCATTCCATAAGAGGGGGGGGGGGTTGAGATATAACATATGTTATAGCCTGTGATTCGATATGTCACTCAAGTAGTTTCACATATTAACGGTGACTTGTTAACAGGGATTAGAGAATCACGGTGCCGTTCATTTTAATTCAAATTAAATAAAGGCAACTGATATTTCAGTTCACTATATTAAATATATGTGATACAGTTTCAGGAGATACTTAGAATTGGGCATAGAATTTCCTTCTATAACGTTGTAAAAAACATAACATTCATTATAAAATAATTTTTTTTAAAAACTATGTGTTTCGAACTATAAAATGGAAAGTAATTTTATTATTTTTGCAGATTTAAATAGAAAAATATAAAGCCCATAACTTTCCAAAAACGTATCGTTAATTTTTCCGAGGTCATTAAAATTATATATGTTATGACCGAAATACAGAGAATGTGGATTTTCACCGGTGAATGTCAACCATCACATAGTCGCTTTGGTGAATGTCCGAAATAGTTTGTTCATCCGATTTGATATTAATTTATTCGTCGATATTATATTTACTCGATATTTTAATATCTGCTGAGGATAGATTAGGAGAAACATCAGTGTTCGGAGTACCGGTTAAAATGTATGCCAGGCTGTAGCACTGAACCCTAAAAAAAACATTGATATAGGGCAGTGGTTCCCAACCTTTTGTGGACCATCGTCCCCCTCTTGGGGTTGGCTGACACATATCGCCCCTTTCTCTTTTTGCTCAAAAAAACGTTCATTGTTGCTTGTGAGCAACCAAACACTGAAAATATGCTATGTTATTTGATTTTAATTTAAATTGTAATGCAAATAAGGAGGCACATTTACCCTATTATTTTTATTAATTAAAAAAAATTGTACAACTTTTTTTTTCAAAAAGAAGTGATATTTAAAATGGAATAATCAAAACAAAAGTACATTTTTTTAAATTCATATTTTAATGTAATCAAGAAAAAGTTAAAACGCTAACAACTAAAATTTGAGAAAAAAAA
>NC_092210.1:6354388-6358609 GCF_043381705.1 Parasteatoda tepidariorum
TGGTTGGAGCACCATCTGTTGCACAAGCACTTACATTTGTGAGGGGAATTTCTTTTACCTCAAAATAATCTTTGACCAATTTAAAAATCGACGATCCTTTTGTATCTGTGTTCAAAGTTCTTGTAAACAACATTTCCTCGTTAATCTCCTTACTCTCATTTATGAATCTCACGTAAGCTAAAACAGCTTTGTTATCTATCACAGTTGATTCATCAATCTGCAACGCAAATTTACCTTCTTTCAGAAATTTGATGAGTTTTGATTCAACGTCGGCGGCAATCTCATCAATACGCCTGGAAACAGTATTATTGCTTAGAAAGGAACAGAGTGACTTATCAGATTTCCGCATGCGATACCAAAACGTATGACGAAAACGATCCTGCACTTGAATTTTTTTCTAATTTTTAACTATCATAATTCTTTGTCTACACCAGAATCATAGGTTTCATATATATTTTCAATTTCAATCTCTAATAGCTTTTATTATTAATATTATTAGCAATTTTTATCTTTTGAGTACTCGTCGCCCCCTGATCGCCCCCCTAAGGATTATCGCCCCCTTGAGAAGCTCTATCACCCCCTTTGGGGCGATCGCCCCCAGGTTGGGAACCACTGATATAGGGCATACCTGGCAAATATATACAGGGTAGTGGCACTTAACTAGACCTATTTTGGACATTTACCAAAGCGACAATGTGATTGTCAACATTCACCGGTGAAAGTCAACAACATTTCGGTCATTCACAGTAACCTATACACAAAACATTCAGCTTTATTTATCTTAATAGAACTTAACATATAAAAACAAGGAAGATAAATTAATAAATCCTAATTTTACTTTAAAAAATGGACTGCTTAAAGAATTAAAATCCTTAAAGAATAAAAAAAAATTTAAAACTAAAATGAAATTTTTTTTTAAAAGCTCAATTCCTACTTAGGTTAACAAAGAAAAATTTAATTTTAGTTACTTTTTATTAAATAATTAGAATTTTTTCTCCCATATAAAACTATAATTAATTAAATTTAATGAATGAATTAATATTTGAAAAAAAAACTGTATTTACATCAAGTGTCATCCACTACAAGTTTAAAAAAAGTATTTGAACTTGAGTGGATGAGTAAAGAGTATTTTATGAACGATTGATTATTTGATTGATTATTGATTGATTATTATAGGGAGAGTAGTGAACTAATTGTAGGAATCGAAAAACTATTGCAGTGAATTTCAATAATTCAATAGTGAAAGAAAACTATAAACGCATAAATCTAACAAGAGTTTTTATTGAAGCAAGGCAACTTTTTTAGGTGAGTGTTGTCACGCACTCAGTGACATCCTAATGGGTTGTTGAAACGTGGCATTTGTTTACGTTAGCAACCGTTCTTTCGTTTTTATTTCGAGTTAGCCAAGCCTATCTAATGCCAATTCTCTTAAGTAACTAACACAGCCTATGTTCTTTCACAAAGATTTCAATTCTACAGCTATATATTTACACAAAGAGTCAACACAAAGACAGGCAAGAAGACAAGTAAAACATAAACGAACTTATTATGCATAGAAGTTGCCAGGAACACAAAACAAAAATATATCACGGTTACTATAAAATACATAGCAATCGTTAAAATTTACATTCAATGGGATACCTGCAAGTGACTCGGTGTGGGTATCTTGATCCTGGTGGGTTGTTGAAACGCGGCATTTGTTTATGTTAGCAACAGTTCCTTCCATTCTATTTCGAGTAAGATAAGCTCATCAAGTATCAAGTCTCTTAAGTGACACATTCTAAATTCTTTCTCAAAGATTTTAATTATTTCACCATATATTTACACAGAGACAGGCACGAAGCCATGTAGAACATAAACAAACTTGTTATGCATCTTTTGTGCCAGGTACACAAAACAAAAATATATCACGGTTACTATAAAATACGTAAACAAATAATAAATCTAAGTTAAGTAAATGAAGTAGATTAGAAAGAATTATATTTCAACAAGTTTGATGTTCTATATGGGTCTGTATTTAATTAATTAAACGTTAATTAACATTTTTAGTTATGTAGAGAAACTGAGCTCAACTTTAATACGCGATTTTGCTGATTAAGATCAGCTAGTGCTGACGTCATAGGTCAGATGCGTGAGTATGGGTGGTCTTCTTCTTGGAGTGCAGGTACCCAATTGTAAATTGCGTTGACATAATACGGAAAGCTTCAGTTAAACTTTAAAATTCCACTCTTCGTAAAAAAAAGATTTAAATTTACGAAAAATTGTAAAAGGTCCAGTTTTAGGCCACGCATAAGCGGTTTATAAAGACAGATAATATAAATGGGATCCCATACGGTATAGTTTGAAATGGTCAAATCCGCTTTCTTAAACTCATAAAGAAACTAAGTTATACTTTGTTAAATATTTTTTAAATTCCTTCTATTAGTCCACCCTCTCCCTATATTCTTGTTCAAATTTTCAATCGTTAATTAAATACTTTTTACTCACCCATTCAAGTTCAAATATATTTTTTTAAACTTGTAGTGGATGACACTTGCTGTTAATACAGGTTTTTTTCAAATATTAATTCCTTAATTAAATTTAATAAATTAATTTTAGTTTTATATGGAAGAAAATTTTTTTTATTATTTAATAAAAAGTAAATAAATAAAATTTTTCTTCGTTAACCTAAGTAGGAATTGACTTTTTTATATTACTTGTTCATTCGGAAATTATTCTCTTTAGGTTTATGCAAGATACATTTTGTATTTCGTTTCTAGTTGATAAAACATAGACTTTTCAGCATGTTGTAGTGCAGTCATATGCATAAAAGATACTTATTTTAATGCAGAAAATATCCAATGATTTTGTCAAAATTCATATTTCGTCAAAACAGCCATTTTTGGCATGCAACACAGAAAAGCTATTATAAAAAAGGGGGATTCAGTGGAACAAAAAAATATTTTCGGAGAAATATTTCGTGAAAAATTGATTCTTGGAAGAATTGATATTTGTAAATACTAGAATTTCACATTCTTATCGGTAATATTTTATACTGCGCGAGATATTTGCTTACCCGAGATATAAAATAGAATACAACTGGGAATTAATATTTATTTTTTACATGCGTTATTGAGAATCATATTTTCTAATTTTTTTTTTACAAAGAGATGGTTTTTGCATGAAATGGCAGTAATGTAAAACTTTGCATAAAATATTATAAAATTGTCAATCCAACTTGAAATCCAGAGTTGAAACGTAGGTTATAATCCCAAGAATAACCTATTTAAAAACTAATACTTCAAATAAATTGAAAATATAATGAAGTAGTTTTTTTCCGCAAGCATTTCATTTGTTATTGTTGTACAGTAAGTTTGATTTATAATAGGGTAAATGCATTATAATTTCGTAAAGCTGAAAAATACATTTTTAAGTTGAATACATAGAATTTAAAGACGAGTAATTTTTTTTAAACTTTTAATATTATTTATGTGAAATAATTCAAAAAGTAGAGAAAATATGGAAAAAATTACAGAATGAAAAAAGAGAAAAAGAAAATTCTTTAATAAAAATTTTTTTAAAATTTTTTTTATAAAAATCCGGAAAAAAGATATAATCTCTACATCAGCTCATACGATTATATACGCTAAAAGGAGTGCTTTCCAATATTGTATCAATATAGTCAAGACAAAGTATATCAGTGCAAAAATTTAATATAGGATTTTCATATTTTGTAATCTGGAAATCTTGTTACGAAAATATTTTAAATCATTCTTGAAAATTTTCTCGTTCATGTAAGTTCATTTGAATTCTCTACACACTTTTAGATTTCGTTTTATGTTTTGTTCTGTTTTTCATTTAAATTTTTTTGTGTTTTTTACGTGATGTTCATTACTTAATGCGTTCTATTCTATTTTGTTTCAAAAAATGTTTTTTTTCTGAGTGCTCCTCACACTATTGTATCGATATTGCCATATTGATACAATATTAGAAAGCATTCCATTTTGCGGATATAATCGTGTGAGCTGATGGAGAAAGAATTTTTTTTCCGGATTTTTACTAATTTTTAAAATAATTTTTTTTTCTCTTTTTTCATAATTTTTTCAATGTTATCGCTACTTTTTAAACTCATTCTATGAGTTCTGTATTCTTGTAGCTTATGCGTAGTAAATAAAACTTATTGATTTTCTTAATTTTCCTTATTTTATATATATATATATATATATATATATATATATACAG
>NC_092210.1:6358689-6370726 GCF_043381705.1 Parasteatoda tepidariorum
ATAATAAATATTAATTATTTGAAAATATAGAAAACATTAAAATTAAAATGTTCTTTGGTAGAAGATGTATAGACCAAAAGACTGCATATGTGGAATGCTCAAAAATCGAGAAAAGTGCACATATTTTTCAAAATTCTATAACTTTGTCAAAAAAACTCAAATCGATTTGAAATTTTGAGGGCTTGCATAGAACAGTTCGAATAACTATTTTCTATTTTCAGAAAGTACAAAAAAATTTTTTTGCGAATTTGGCAAGCGTTCAAACTTAACAAATTTTTTCACCATAAAAACAACCTATGATAAAAAGCTAGATTCAGTTCGCCAAAAACAAATTATTGCAATTTGATCATATGTAACTAACAGTAGAGGGTTCAGTTTAGAACATATCAAATTTTCATGCAATTTGAATGATTTTTCGCAGTTCTGTGAACATTTGAATTTAGACCTTTTCTTTGTAGATTTCAAAATTTTCGCAAACTTTTGACCGGTAGTGTATATATATGTAAAGTACCATAATTTTAATTCAAAAAGAAGTATTTTTTGTGAAAGATATTTGTCATCAACACTGCACATTATTTTTATCAGAGAGGGGTTCAATGTTAAGATAAAAGTAAAATATGAGAAGATAATTTAGGATTACGCAATGGAGAAGTTCTCCAATTTGTTTGCTCTCATAATTTGTTTGCATTTTGATATTTAGATAAAAAAAAATTTTAGCATTCGAAACTACGTGACTTACTCTATTTTTCTCTGAATTCATTTTTTCTTCACTTAAAATTTTAATTCAGTTATGGAGATGAAAGAGAATTTGCAATGAAAAGTTTCTCCAAAAGTTCTCTTCTTAAAAAGGTATGGCGCCCTCTTACGTGTAGATTGATTTCATCTTCACTTATTACGCCTAATTTTCGCATAGCGATGGCACTTTAAGAGATAACTATAAAAACACCAGAAAAGAACATTCGAGAAACAAAAAGTTACTTCGATATCTCCAAAAAAATAAATAAATAAATAAATAAAAAAAAAGATTTTCTAAACGAAGAGAAAATGTCTATCACTTAATGTTTTGCTTTAATCTTGAGATACAATCCTCGGGGCTCATAAAATTGATTTGTGAGAGCAAAAAAGTTTATTTTTTGAGACGCAGTAAACCATTAACTGCAATAACAAATCAAAATAATCACAAAAAACAGATATTTATAACTCTCGACGAAACCATATAATACTCTGACTTATTTTGATACAGAAAAGCTACTTTAAATCAGGCTGATTGTCTATTGCGTTAAGTGATAGTTAAACTTCAATATCGCGATATATTGTTACAAAATATAGATAACTGACGAAAATATCATTGTTGTTAATTAGATTTAATGTTTCTATTACAGTCTATAATTATCGATAATCACGAAAACACCAATCGTCGATTATTATAGACATTCATCATAAATATATTTAATTAACATATAATTATAGACATTAGTGGATAATTACCGAATTATCATATTTGATATTTATCATTGTCATCAATGACAATATTAAATTAATCTATATCATTGTCGATAATTATGTTATGAGACTATCGTACTCGATATTTAGGAATTGTTGATAATTATCGTGATATTATTGTACTTAATGTTTATTATTTCTCATAACTGCGTGATAAATTCGTATTTAGGAAAAATTGTAAATATTAATTAAAAATATTGTAATCGCGATAGTTAAAAATATTGATATTTCGCCATATATCGCAATATCTGTCACCTCTAGTCTACATCAGTCAATAAAAGATAGAATTCCAGCTATGTTCTGGGTGGTACGCACAGGAATTGAAAGTTTTTGAATTGGAGGATTGTCTCATAAATCGAAGGAATGGTTTGAAATGGAAATATTTTGTTTTGTTTTATAACTTTCGTTGAAGAGCCGACCCAATTTTTGGGTTCACGACTTCTAATGTTCAACTCCATAGCCTTGTAATTTTGAACCCAATCCAGAAGACAAGGGAGCTGCTGGATCAAGTATTAGGATACAGTTGCCTTCGTGTAGAGGACTCTTTGATGGAACTAACCCGCATTTGCGTTACATAGAGAGGAAAACCACGAAAACTTCCCACGGTAAGTCTGACGGCAAGGGGACTCTAACCCATGATCCGTCTACCACAGAAGACATTTCACGTCTGCACTGTGGTCGGTGCAAACCGGATGCGGAATACGTATCAGTCAGCCATTATCGGGATTCGAACCCGGTTCACCTCATTGAAAGGCGAACTCTCCATCCCCTGAGCGATCGCGGCTCTAAATGGATATATTGTGGGATCCGTTTTGCCGGTTATGAGATGGACAGCTTAGCCGGGATAGCCTGGTTGGTAGGGCATTGGGCCCATGTACAAGAGGTCGTGGGTTCGCTCCCCGCCGGCCGAAGACTCCCAGTGTAGTAAATGGTAACTGATGCACGAGGACTTTGTGACTCTGTCGAGTCACAAAGTCCTCCATGTTCCAATAACAAATCATACCTCTGGGGGTACTGATCCAGGCTGTTCAACGACGGTTATAAAAGAGGAATATAGAAGTCCAACTCTTCGAATAAGTCGTGGGGAACTGTTCGATGCGGTATGCTATACCAAAAAAACAACTTACAGGGTGAGCAACACACTCAGATCCTCATGTGCGTGCAATTTGAAAAACCCATCATCCAACAGAACAAATATTTCCATTAAAAAGAAACAAATTAATTTTAAGTAATAAGTTAGATCAATTTTATTTTTAAATCAACCTGCAATTCCAAAAAAATATTTTAACTTAAGATGACGACAAGAAAAAGTAGCGCGATAAATGGCAAAAACACAAACTCTATCTCAATCAGTCAAATCACTTGATTGATTACCGGTAGTAACTTGTAGATTTCTAATAATCACCTTTTTAACTCCTTTCTTCCCTTTTATATTCAAAAATACAGGGTTCTCACTCAATTTCAGGAAGAAAAAATTTTTTCCTGACTTTCCCAGGTATATCAGGAAAATCCAGATTATATTTTATCTATACCATGTAATTTTTCAATAGAAAACTTTGATTTTTTTTATTTGTTATGTCAAATATTAGATTTTGTAAGCAAGGAAATATACTTAGATGAGGATGGTAGCATAGAAGTTTCACTAAAATGTGAATTCTTACAACAAATAATTGTAATAGATCTAGATAGAATTCTAATTAACTCGAATTGTTATTTTTCTTTCTTTTTTGCGGCCCTCCCCTCGGAAGATGCCGGAAGTGTTGCTCATTTAACGTTACTCAGTACGCACTGGTGAACGTAAGTCACGGAGGCGAGCTACGTTATCCACGCCACATTGCCACAGATACCCGTTTATAGTGTGGGTCACATTAACACATCACACATCAGAGAACAACACAGAGAGAGAGATAAACATCCATGCCTTGAGCGGGATTTGAACCCACAACCATTGCCCTCACAGTCAGGCACGATGACCGCTCGGCCACCTGGTACTCCTATACTATACCTTCAAGGTATAGTATAGGAGTTTTTTCTTTAAAAATCATAGAATAGCCAGGGAAAATTGTAATTTTTAAGAGTCAAGATTCCTAACATTTTCACTGTTCTCCTTGACCCAGTTTTTCTTCAACTGTGATTCGTACTCATTGAAATATAGTTTGCGTAAATTTTTTGACTTTCATACTTGACCAATATTCTAAAATATATAAAAAAGGCGGTGATTACAGAGCACCATGCGTCAAAATATTTTTATTCAATTATATTCACTCTGAAATGGAATAGTTTGGCCCATTATTTTCGCAGCCATTTGGCTGGTACTCTCCTCTAAGGCGATGATGTGTCATGTTTTATCTGCTTAATGTCTTCCCCAATGCAATATATGTTGCGACTTCCTGCTGATAGGATGAGCGAGGTAAAAAAAAGTTCTTTTGTTCTTGGATGGAATCAATACCAACGAAAGACATACGTCCTTGAACATGTCCCATAAGAATGACGTTTTCTCTTCATTTTCATGATGTAACCTTTTCCACGCTGTTTGTCTTTCAAATTCTTTCGGTTCCCGCCTTTCGACCCCTTTCGCTATATGCAAACAGAACGAAACATTTCTGATTCTGAAACAGAATAAAAAAAGACTACTATTTACTTATAGTCCAATAAAATTAGATTTTTTTTTGTGGAATTAATATCCTAGTCTCTTTTTTTCCTCCCATTGAAAACTTTATTCTGTTTTCATGAAAGATAACTTTTCGATTCTTAATAGTAGTCAACCCCCGTTGGTGGGGAGAAAATAAGAGAAAAATAGTAATGCGGAATCGAATGAAAGAAATATCGATCCTTTGCGAATAAAATTAAATTGTATTTAACAAATTCTAAAATATTTTATGAAATCCTTAACGCTTTTGGATAATATGGTAAAACAGAAATGATGCTTATCATCACACTAAAGAAATAAAATTGGTGTTTCAATATGAAAGAATTATAATTATAATAATAATTATCATTATCCTTATTATAATTATAATATTACTATAATAATCATTATTATAATTATAATATAATTATAATAATCATTATTATAATTATAATATAATTATAATAATCATAATTTAATTATAATAATTATAATTATAATAATTAAAATTATAATAATTATAATAATTATTATAATNATATAATAATTATTATATTATAATAATTATAATTATTATTATCCTTAATAATTATAATTATAATAATTATGATAATGAAGAATTATAAATATGATTTAGTAATTTTTGTTCATTAACAGTTGAATTTTTGATGATTCTCCCCAGAAATCCAGGTCAGTTACCTTTACGCAACTGATATAACCATCGAAAAAAGCAAAATTTTGTTTCTTACATATGTTACAATAAACGACCGAAATAAAGAGAATGGCGACTTTTGAATGTCAACAGTCACATAGTCGCTTTGGTGAATGTCCGAAATATTTGTTACATCCGATTTGTTATTAATTTATTCGTCGATGTTATTAAATTTATTCTATATTTTAATATCTGCTGAGGATAGATTAGGAGAAACATCAGTGTTCGCCGTAACGGACAAATGTATACCGGGTAGTGGCACTTGACTTTAAAAAAACATTGATATAGGGCATACCGGGTAAATATATACCGGACAGTGGAACTGGTATTTCGGACATTTACCAAAGCGACTATTTGATTGTCAACATTCACCGGTGGAAGTCAACAACTGCCAATTTCGGTGATTCACAGTAACATATATATACAGATATTTTCACGCTAAATAGAATGATACTAAGCACGAGTAAATAAAGTTAATAGTTTAGAAGAAGATTAAAAAAAACGAAAATATTTTATTAATGTAAATAAGCATAAATTATAAATGTCACCCTGAATAATTTTAGTTCTAATGATAGAATTTTCAGGAACTAAAAGCCAATCTTATTTGTTCAAAGCCTCAAATATACTAATAAATTAACTGTTAAATTATAAATTAACATACTTTCACTGAATAAGCACGGTAGACGGAATCTGATAAATATTAATTAGCTGTCGAAAGATAATGATTGGTAATTTTACTTCTTGCGTATTTCGCCGAGTCTTGAACATTTTTAATTTTATAAGTGAATCAAAAATGTTTTTTTCTTTTTTTTAAAACATAATTGTAAAATTCGTTTTTTAACGATAATTTCACGAGAAAAAATAATTTGTAACTATTTCTTATTTCAATATTTTATGTAATAATAGTTAAATTTTTAAATAGTAAGGTATACAAATTTTACTTCATTTTAAACTATGTATTTTAAATGACAAAATGCAGAACTTGATCGAAATAAGTAGACTAGTTCTTTTCGAAAAGAAAATTTAAATATGCGACTTCTTATATTATAGAAGTTGCTCCACCGATTTTGTTATAGTTAAACTTTTCGTCATTTAAAAGTACTTAGCTCAAAATCCCTGTGTTAACATTTTGTCAATTCAGGCATTTTACAATGCAGATTTGTTGGTAACTCTTTCAGGGGCGCCATATTGAGTGGGCGAACGTTGCTCCCACAGTAAGGACAAATAGTATATTTATGACTTTGCTGGGATTCGAACCGAGAACCTTTCCGATGTAAGGCCAGTTCCCTGACCCCTACACACTCAGGTCGGCTGCTAAAAATGATGAAAAATTTTTTTTACCTTAATACTAAAACATTTTATCGATGATAAAATAAAAAATAATGGCGAATTATTTATTACAAGGGACAGATAAATAAATTTTATAGTTGTGTGAAAAAAATGATAAAATTCGCTTAAAACATTTCCAAGATATTTTGAAACAGATGAAATTAAACTTTTGACAGCTTTACTGACTATTTTTCAGATTGCGATTTCTCTCTATATTTTAAAGTTCAATAATTCAGTTCTAAATAAAAAAATGTACAGTTTTGTGTCTAATTGTGTGACTTAGATTAATAGTTAGCGCAGAGCCGTGGAGACTCAGGTGATAGAGCGTTCGCTTTCTAATGAGGTGAACCGGGTTCGAATCTAAGTCATGGCTGGTCAATGCGAACCCCGCAACCGGCTAATAACGACCACATTGCTGACGCTAAAACATCCTCAGTGGTAGACGGATCATGGGTTAGAGTCCCTTTGACGTCACGATAAACGTGGGAGGTTTTCGTAGTTCTCCTCTCCATGTAACGCAAATGCGGATTAGTTCCATCAAAAAGTCGCCCAAAAAGGCAAATTTTCTCCCCATACTTGTGTTCTGGAGTGAGTTCAAAATTAAAAGGGTACGGAGTTGAACATTAGTAGTTGTAAACCCGATATTGGGTTGGCTGTTCAACGACGGTTGTAAAATAGTTATCGCAAATTAATTGGTGAATTTGAAGTCAAGACTTAGAACAATTAAGAGTGGCTCTCAATACGTGAAAATCTGACCATTAGAGCAAAAGTTATTCAGAATGATCGTTTTTTCACGGTATTTCAATCTGCAACACACATAATTAAAAAAAAAATAAATTCAATCGGAAATGTTTATTTAATTTACGTTTAGAGCATACTTTTTAAAATCGAATATTTTGCCCACGATCTTATATTCTAAATTTAGAAAAAAAAATTGAGAATGTTCAAGATGAAGGAAATTTTTTTTTCATAACTTCTGTGATCTTAAAACAAAAATATGTGAAAGTTCCGAAATTATTCAAGCAACTATTCCATGAAACCAATTATTCTCAATTAAAATGGTTTCACAACGAATAGAAAACATCACTTAAACATTCAAGATAATGCATAATTAGATTAAACAAATTGTGTACATCAAAATTAAAAAAAAAAGTTGCATTTATTTTTTAAGAATAATCAGTTTTGTATTTAAAAACTAGAATACGAATGGAAATTACTACATTCTTGCTGAGATCTCCTTAATTATGCATTCTTTACTGATATATGGTTACCGTTTTCTTTTCGATGCCATTTCTTTTTAACAAATATTTTAGAGAATGTTGGAATTCTATTCGTAAGATTTTATTCGAGTTTTTGCGTTTCTATACATTAGTTTAATTATTTTTAAGTTTGACAAATTAAATTTTTTCCGGCAAGAAAAAAATTACTATTCACAAATTATACGCAAATTTTCATTAATTGCAAGTTTTTCTTCTTCTTATGTACAATATACTCTCGATATCTCAAAGTTAAAGGGACGCTAAAAATGTTTCAAGATAGCGAGTTTTCGAGATAACAAGTTCAGAACTAAATATGTTCTAAAAAGTAAAATTGTGTATATATATCTATCTATATATATATATATTTGAAAATCTTGCTCTAAAAAGTACAGTCATGCAGGGTAGTGTAATCTAAATTTTCACAAGTTTAACAAGTAAATTAAAAATAAAAACATTAAATAAGTCGGTCAAATAGATTTCACAGAAAAAAATATCTTGTGCATTTTAATTATTAGGACAAATAAACTATTGTAGGTAATGACTCTGCAGCGGTGGTGGCTTAATATTTATAAATACAATTATTTGGTCAAAACTCATTTAGGATGTGTAATGCTTTCTTTTAAATAATAATAATAATAATAAAAACTAAAGTGAAAAATTAAGTTTTCAATCACCTATATGTAAATTCTTTTTGGTTCAAGTAAGTTGAATTTGAAAATTTCCAATTACTTTTTATATTAAATAGAGAAAAAAACTTTTTTTATTAGAACTATAAAATTTTAAGATTTTAAGATTTAAAGATTAATTTATTCAATATCTGTTGTAAAATAAAAATAAATTGTTTAATACAGTTTATTTTTACGTTTTGTGTTAACATCATTTAGTTTTAAAATTAATTTTTTTATTCCTGTCTAACTCTTATTTGTTTATTTGATGCTTAAGAAATTAAATGCAACTAAATAGATGGATTCAAAACATTCAAATAAAAGTGAAACTTCGCCAAATTCCATAAATGTTTACAAAACACTTCGTGTCGAAGAAAAATTCATGGAATATTTTAGGTACAAATAAAATAGTTCTTAAAAATACGGTGACTGTTTCTTTTATCCAAATGGATAATAAAAAAATATTCAACTTTCATCAAGAAAAAAAAGTTTTTTTTCCCTATGGAGGCAGGAAAAAATATCTAAAACTCCCTTATGGGAACTGAATAAAAAAAATACCTGAATAAGTAAGGAATTAGTTCGTTACAGAAATTGTTTTTGCCAATCAATGTCAATACAAATGTAGTTAACAAATACAAAAAAAAACTTTTAAAAATACTGAAAAGATATTTTCATATAGAGCAACGCAGAAGATGTATTGACTTTAATTATTATTAATGACCAAATATTTACCTTTCATAAGGCAGTGAGAATTTAAAAAATAAAGGTGCGAAAAACTAGAAAAATCACAGTAGCCGAGAGAGGAAAAAATGAAGAACAAAACAAGAAAGCCCACAGTGGAGCAAATCAGGGTAAAATGCATTTCCACGAGCTATGGTGAGGAACTAATGCCGTCAACATCTTTTTTCCTCTCTGCTATTGTGTGTTTTTTTTTTTTTAGTTTTGTTTCTCACCTTTATTTTTGCATTTTTCGTTGGCAACTTTACATTTTCTATTTCAAATCACTTTTGTTTTTTCTTATTCATGTCTGGAAAGTCTTGAAAATGGGCACCTGCTTTTACTCGCTTAGAACATGAACACTGTTAATTTCATTCTGTATATTTTTGAAGGGTATGAAGTTTTTAATCACGTAATGTATTTATGTAGTTTTAAAAAAAATCAAGACGTAATCAAATTTTGATGATTTTTTTCCCTTCAACTTTTAAATACAGCAAGTTATGAATAATTTAAAAAGTATGTTATGAACACCGTGTAATTAAAGTGATAATTTTTTTTTAAAATTTTCGTATTTGTAATATTATAAAATGAAGATTAAAATATGTATAATACGATGTATTAAGTTTATCATAATCGTTGTGAAATTTTTTAAAAATCTCTTTTTTTACAGGCTTCTACAGTGTTCCGCCTTGAGCCTAGTTCAAAATCGTCTTAATGTTATCTCTGTGTAACGCGTATATGATTTACAAACTAATTTTATTCTAAGNATGAACGGCATTTTCTGCGAGCCTAACTTCAAGCCACAAATAAGCAAACGAAGTGTTTGATCGTTTAAATAGCTGCTCGCCAGATTTTATAGCATTATAAAGAAAAGTAATTGATATTCGAATTTTGATTAATAATTGATTTATGTGGATAGTGGCATTTATGTGGATAGTGTCATAGAATTTAGCATTGCGTCATGGTAAATGCTATTCCTACTAAGTGGAAGTAGTTGTGTTTTTTTTATATTATACCCAATTTAAAAAGCGTTAATTTAAATTATGTTGTTAGAATGCTAAGGATCGGATATTTTTGGTCACTAAAAAGCATGAGCTATAAGCTGACATATTTTATAAATTTCTCACATTTCACACCTTACCTTCAAAATATGCACAAAGAAAAATATTAAAAGTTTCTACTCTAATGCTAGAGCATATAAAAAGATGACTTGTATTTTTATCGATACGTGCCGAAATGGCAGTAGTCTGGCCCAAACGGTTTTAGCGCTATGCTGCAGCAAAAAGCTTAACTATCAATTAGATTGATGAATTGGTGAGTTTATCATTTTCTTTTATTATTTTAGCTGAATTTATAATGTGCTTTATAATCGTTTGTGGTCATTTCAGTCTACGGTCTTTTGAAAGTCATTGGGTACGTTGACAATGAATCCTTTTATCTCTAACTGGTGATCAACGCCCAGTTCTCGCATTTGTATGAAAGGGTTTCGGAGAGCCACCATTCGGTAGGGTTCAACTCTCTCAATCACTTTGGTACTTTTGTGAGGAACGGGCTTCATGCTTGCGTTTGCGTACGGAATCCTTTCATTTTTCCGTTTGTGTGTAACGCTTAAAGTATTTCCGTCTACGTTCTTTGGCTTTGGCTTTTTCAGCCCCCGTAAGTTTAGGCCTTGGCATCGTTTTTTTTCTTGCCTCAACTCTAAGTTTTGGCACCGTGTCAATCAGTTTGGACCCTCTTTATTTGTGATATTCACCGGAATTAATATTTAAAACGATAAAGTTTGATCTGTAGGTTAGAATTTCTGATTCTTAATTAAAACAATAAAAGCAAAAACGCCGTTCAAATGATGAAATTCTCTTTTACTCACAACTCAAGAAGTATTTATGAGATCTCTCTCGTCCCATATCTCACAAATAAACTCACCAACTTAATGCATAGCAAAATTAAAAGTGAAAAAAATAATTCTGAAAAAATTATCAAACAGCAGCGGTCGTTATAACAACGCATGCGCAATGTTTGCTATTACTCTTGATTATTGTAGTTGAAAAGTGTGAGGACGCCATCAAATCCAAAACAAGACCCATTTTGCCAATGGGTAATAATTCAAAAAAACATACATTAAAACTTGTTTTTTATTGATTAGAGCTACAATTTCACGAATCGCTTTATTGTTATATATTTATCAAACCTTATGGAAAACTTATTCTAAGGGATGTAACGCGCTAACCGGTGGTCCGATGTCCGGGGCAAGTTTAGAATAGTCAATTAGGCAAGCCGTGGTTTCAAACTGCGGTAGCTCAACCCACCATTACAGCGATAAGGCACTAGATGTGACAACCCTAACTCACCAATACAGCTATAACTGAATCTGCGGAGTAACCCCAGAAAAGATAATTAGCCCCTGAATCCCACAGTGAATCCAAATGAGACTGGATTATTCCACTTCTTATAAGGGGGAAAGGCTAGAATTTATGGCACTTGATCTGGAACTTGATGGCTGCGGATCCGAAGTTCGCTGTGACTCGAGTTCACTGTGAATCCGATTTCAATATATCCTTTGCTAACACATTAGCTGTTCCTAATATTCTCTGTCTACTATTGATTGACTATTGAAATTAAAATAATTGTACCAAATACTAATTTCAGATTAAGACATATACTTCATTTAAACATTTCTTTTTTCTAAATTAAACAGATATTTTTAAAATTAATATTTTTAACACCCTGATTATATTTTTGAAATCAAAATTAATTTTATATGGCGCTTAAAATATTTTTTTTTATATCTCTTCGTGTATTTTAAACAAAAGTTGGGTGAAAAAAATTTAAAACTTGTGAGGAGCTAAAGGAAACTAAAGATTAATTATAGTACATTTATAATTTATTTAAAATTAAAATGTTGATAATATATTGTAGAACTATTTAATTATATTAAAATAGTTTTATTTATAAGCACTTATTTTGACACTTGTATGCGTCTATATTTTGGTTTGATAAATTACATCTCTGCTTATATTAATCATGACTGTTCCTTGAAAAAATAACCATGATTTATTTACTAAAATTTAATCTATCGCTTGGATCTATTTGACTAACTGCTGTTGAATTCGTCGTCGGAATCCTTAGATCCCAAAAAGAGCGGGTTTTCAAAAAGGGAGAATTATAAATGATGTGTCACAAATGAGATTGCTAAAGCCAACGAACTGAACTAGTATTGGCCAGG
>NC_092210.1:6374102-6418550 GCF_043381705.1 Parasteatoda tepidariorum
TGTATATTTTTGAAGTCTTACTCTAAAAAGTACAGTCATGCAGGGGGTAGTGTAATCTATAAATTTTCGCAAGTTTAACAAGTGAATTAAAAATAAAAACATTAAATAAGTTGGTCAAATAGATTTCACAGAAAAAAATATATTGTGCATTTTAATTATTAGGACCAATAAACTATTGTAGGCAATGACTCTGCAACCGTGGTGACTTAATATTTATAAATACAATTATTAGGTCAAAACTCATTTAGGATGTATAATGCCTTCTTTTAAATAATAATAATAATAATAAAAATTAAAGTGAAAAATTAAGTTTTCAGTCACTTATACTAAATTCTTTTTGGTTCAAGTAGGTTGAATTTGAAAATTTCCAATTACTTTTTATATTAAATTGAAAAAAACCCTTTTTTATTAGAACTATAAAATTTTGATTCTGAAGATTAATTTATTCAATATCTGTTGTAAAATAAAAATAAACAAGTGGGCTGCGCCCCCTGCTCGCTAACGCTCGCCAACCCCCGAAAATTGCTACGCAATGTTATATGGTTTGCTTCGCAAACAACGCTCGCTTCGCTCGCTACTAACATGGGTACATTGCAAATGCACAAAATTCTAAGAATTCAAAACAATCATTCAAATCTATATAACAACTTTTTTTTTGTAAAAGAAATTACATCTTTTTAGTAAATACTGAGTCCTTAAAATAAATTTGAAATCAAATAAATGACATGTAATTCGTTAAATCTATTAGAAATGTGCTATAGTATAAAATCTTAAGATAAAATTTCTATAACTGATATCTCTTTAAAAAGGTTAAAATTTCGGTTATAACTAAGTCTATTAAAAATTGAAATGAGTGAATTGCAATGGAAAAACCTGCATAAACAAATAAGTTCTAGTAATTCGTGATATAAATCAAAAATTGTCAAATAAATTCGTAATACATAAAAATACACATTCGTGAAAAAAAAAACGCTTTGGACAAAAAACTAAAATAGAGATCTATCGACAAAGACTTCTGCCTAGCTTATGCTCTCCCTGGTTATTTCAGTTTCCGTTTTTAAAAGCGCTATATGTTGAGCCATCTTAGCTAGATTTGGCATGTGACATTTTTAGCGGCAATCATTGGTCTATTTTCTAGCGTTGCCATTCGGGGAGTTGTAATGAGGCTTTTTTTTATCGCCGGGTAAGAGAAATATATATATAGATTGTCTAATACAGCACGTTTTGTATTAACATCATTTAGTTTTAAAATTAATTTTTTTATTCCTGTCTGTTTTAACTCTTATTTGTTTGTTTGATGCTTAAGAAATTAAATGCAACTAAATAGATGGATTCAAAACATTCAATAAAAGTGAAACTTCGCCAAATTCCATAAATGTTTACAAAACACTTTGTATCGAAGAAAAATTCATGGAATATTTTAGGTACAAAGAAAGTAGTCACTGTTTCTTTTATCCAAATAGATAAAAAAAAATTCAACTTTCATCAAGGAAAAAAAGTTTTTTTTCCCTATGGAGGAAGAAAAAAATATCTAAAACTCCCTTATGGGAACTGAATAAAAAAAATACCTGAATAAGTAAGGAATTAGTTCGTTACAGAAATTGTTTTTGTCAATCAATGTGAATACAAATGTAGTTAAAAAATACAAACTTTTAAAAATACTGAAAAGATATTTTCATATAGAGCAACGCAAAAGATGTATTGACTTTAATTATTAATAATGACCAAATATTTATCTTTCATAAGGCAGTGAGAATTTTAAAAACAGAGGTGTGAGAAAGTAGAAAAATCACAGTAGTCGAGAGAGGAAAAAAATGAAGAACAGAACAAGAAGGCTTACAGTGGAACAAATCAGGGTAAAATGCATTTCCACGCGCTATGGTGAGAATCTAATGCAGTCAACATCTTTTTTCCTCTCGGTAACTGTCTTTTTTTTTTTTATTATAATTTTTTTTTTATGTTTTGTCTTATTTCTCACCTTTATTTTTGCATTTTTCGTTGGCAACTTTACATTTTCTATTTCAAATCACTTTTGTTTCTTCTTATTCATGTCTTGAAAATGGGTACCTACTTTTACTCGCTTAGAACATGAATACTGTTAATTTCATTCTGTATATTTTTGAAGGGAGTGGAGTTTTTAATCAAGTAATGCATTCATGCAGTTTAAAAAAATAAATCAAGACGGAATCAAATTTTGATGACTTTTTTTTCTTCAACTTTTAAATACAAGTTATGGATAATTTAAAAAGTAAGTTATAAACACCGTGTAATATAAGTGCTAATTTTTTTTAAAAAAAATTTTGTATTTGCAATATTATAAAGTGAAGATTAAAATATGCATAATACAATGCATCAAGTTTATCATAATCATTGTGAAATTCTTTAAACACTTTTTTCACAGGCTTCTACAGTGTTCCGCCTTCAGCCTAGTTCAAAATCGTCTTAACGTTATCTCTTCTGATTTACAAACTAATTTTATTCTAAGAATTAGTGTATGTATGCTTTTTAAATTATAATAATTTCTTACTTTTATAATTATAATTTTTTAATTTTATAATAATTGTTTTTTATATTGTATCGCAATAATAACTTTACTATCTCTATGTGTATCTTATCAAACTGTCATTATACATTTTAGTACAAAAAATGGTGGCGACTACTTTATATCAAGTAGTGTAAAAGAGCATGCTTAATGTAGTGGAACATCAATTTGGTATAATGGAGCTGACAACATTTTTGGTTTTAAGACGCACAAAATTATTTTACACAGTAGATGCGATATCCTAAGCACGCCAACATTGGTTTTTTCGGAAATGAAAGTATTTAACGTATGGTGTGAATGCGCGTGAGCTTCACGTAAACCTTTTCCATTATATAAGTATTAGATTTTTAACTCCCTTTAAATTGCATATGAAAGTTCTACTAGCTGTTAATTTGAAAAAAAAAGAATGATTTTCCACACAATTCTTTTGAATTGTTCAACATTCGGGGCCATAGTACACCACAGTTTTTACAGTGCATGAAATGACTAAAATGTATAAGTGATAAAATAGACTACACAGATATGCATACAAATTTCCTAAAATATAAAAATAAAACGTCTTTTTATTGGAAATTTTTTAATGCGAAAAATAGAATGGCTTTATACTTTATTTTCAAAAATGAAATATTTTTAACATTCCGATTTTTCTATTGATTAACAATTTATGCTACGAGTTTTATAAATCTTTTTATAAGTAACTATCAAGTCTTATTTTTTTAATCAAAATTAATCTGATGCTTTTCAATAATTACCCTTTTTTATCAAAAATTAAATAATTCAATCCATGTAAAATTATTCACCTTTTTACTGTCCCCTACAAGAAAAACCTGTTTTTTTAGTTTAATTTATTGACAATGTAAGATCAATTTAAATATTTCTAATTTTGAAATCCGAGAAAATTTAATAGGTTTGATTTTATGCATTTCTTAATATATTAAAAAGAAGTCTGCTTTCTCACCTAATATACGAGCTAAATATGCTTTTTATATTTATATACAAAGTACTTTTTTCAACAACAATCCACTTTATTGAATTGAATTTATTGCTTTTTGTTTAAACATATACTGAATAAAAGATAATTCACTCCGTAATTAAATCATAGGTAACCTCTAAAAAGATACCTTGTTTTATTTAATATCTTACTTGTTGACAACAATGTATTTTAATTCAAATTTTCATATTTTCGAAATCCGGGAGAGAATTGTGTGCATATTATATTTTTCTTTGTGAGATAAAATAATCCCGAAGACAGATTGTCCATGATTCTGTACTCTCTTATTAAAGAACCCGAAAATCGCGTGAGAGCCCGAATGCTTTTACAAAACAAACAATACACTTCAGAATTCTGATTAGTTTGAAAAATGGTTTTTGAAATATCATCTTTCAAGGAAAACGAACAAAAATAAATACTTAACCACTTTTAAGAATAAGGACTTCGGTTAAAAGAAAACAAAGCTCTGGGGATTAAATTATCCATTAGAAAAGATCTCGCGGTTTATATATCAAACAATTACGTTAAGTCTTCTAAAATATTCCCAATTAATGTTTTTTTGTTGACAGTTACAACCAGTAGTTGTGTTTTTTTTCTCCATAATAGTGGTTAACTGAAGGTAAGTTTATGCGTGGCCGTTTATTGAAAATGTCCAATTTTAATTTTCACGAAAATAAAACAATCTTTAAAGTTATTCATTAAATAATCTTAACTATTTTGTTGTCATTTAAGATTCTATGAAAGATATATTAATGTTATCAATTGAGTGTACAAATCAGTAATTCAACAGAATATCTATATAATATGTAGATTAAATAGAATGATCCGCTAAATTTCAATTTTTTTTAATTTCTCACATTATCTCGGTAATGTGCAAGTTGCGAAAAATAACCCGCACCTTACCTGCGTTATTGTAAAAATAATCTGGGGCGTTTCTGCACGCTTAAATTATCACAATACTGTCAACTAATTTTTCGCAATCTAAGAGATCACGTGACTACAATCAACAAATAAGTCGAAAGAATAATTTAAGTAGAAACAAATCAAGGCTTTAAGAGTGAGCCGTGATGGCTGAGGGGATTGAGCGTACTCCTTCCAATGAGGTCAACCAGGTTCACATCCCAGTGATGGTTGATCGATATGATTTCCGCATCCGGCTTTCACTGATCACGGAGATAACGTAAAACATCCTCAGTGGTAGGCGGATCATGGGTTGAAGTCCTCTTGCCGTCAGGTTAACTGTGGGAGGTTTTCGTGGTTATCCTCACCATGTAACGCAACGCAAATGCGGGTTAGTTCCATTAAGAAGTTCTCTACGAAGGCAAATTTCCCCCAATACTTGATCCAGGAGTTTCCCTGTCTTCTGGATAGGGTTCAAAATGACATGGATACGACTCTGATCATTAGTAGTCGTATACCCAAAAAGTTAGGTCAGCTGTTCAACGACGGTAATAAAGTAAAAGTGGTTAAAAAATATTATCATAATTGAGGAAAGTAACATAGTTTCATTTAATTATTTTTCCAGATCTAGAAACTCAGGTCAATAAATACGGTCAAACAAATTAGTTGACATACTGAGAGAAACAAAATTTTTAACTTTAACGAGACGTTAAATTTCGGAAATCCTTTGATTCCCTAGTAAAACTGCATATTAGTTAAGTAATGTGCATAATATCGGCTTTTGAGCTTATAGCGGTACAATTATTACTGAGGTGGACAATGAAGTAAATCACACTAACCGGTTGATTTTCTTTTCAATATTCCTTACGGATCACCCCCTACAAATTTGTCTCCCAGGAACATATTCGATGGAAAGTTGGTTAAGCATACTCTTACTTATTTAAAATTTTTAGAATACTTCGAACCATTATATCAAGTCATTTTTCTGAATTTTAAATGAGCATGAATTCAAGAGTAGAACCNAGTAAAAAGTAAGGCTCAACATTATAAGTACATGACGGGAAGGCAAAGAAATATAAAAACTGTCGCAATGACAATAAAATTATACAGACTAATTTGATTATGTAGAAAAATAGACAAACATTTAACCTTTAAATTGATGCAAATATTAAGTAAAATAAACGGTATTTTTAATATTATATATATATCATCATCATCATCAATGGCTCGACAGCCCAGGGTGGGCAATGGCCTTCTCAAGAAGTTTTTTCCAGACTAACCTTTTTCCTGCTAGTGTTTTCCAATTTTTAGTTTTTAAGACCAACAGGTCTTTCTCTAGGCCATCTATCCGTATCAAATTCGGCCTGCCTCTTTTTCGTGTGCCAACTGGTCTGGCTTTAAAAATTCTTTTTGTGGTACGGTCTCTGTCCACTCTGATAACGTGGCATGCTCATTTTATTCTTTGTCGTTTATTAAAGTTAATAATATCAGGTTCATTACATGTGTGATAAAGCTCTAGATTTGATCTTCTAAGTCTCACACCATGTTTTTTTTAATTTCTCCAAAAATACTTCTCTAGACCTTTCTCTCAAAGGTACCCAACATAGCCTCATTCGTACAAGGAAGGGTCCAGGTTTCACAAGCGTATGTTAAAATTGATCTTAAAAGAGATTTATATAATAGAACTTTCGAACTTTTGTTTTTCTATGAATTCCATTAGATTTTATGTATTTTCGAATTCCATTAAAACATTTATTGGCCATATAGTAATGCTTCTTTGTTTTTACATTGTAATATTGTTCCTGTTGTTGATCACAGGACCCAAGTAAACGAAATTGTCAACAACCTCAAATTTATATTCTTCAATTTGTTTTGTGTGTATTCATACAGATTTAAAAGAGAGACAGCGACAATTAGATGCCTGCAAGTGACGTCATCGTAGATAAATCATGGTATTTGTCAATTCAGAAATCAATCAGGTTCAACACACACGCACGACTGCACTTACAGGTATCTGATTAAATATGATTTAAATCACATGGTTAGGCATAATCACTTCACTTCACCTAGAGTTGCATGTACCAAATTGTGGTGCGAATGTAATTTAATTCATGAACATCAATGATTTTAACTCATTGATATATTTTGAATGCTTGGGAATTTTTTTTAACGCTCATAATTTGAATTAAATCATTCAGTAAGCTGTCAAATCAAGTTCTTGTAATGTAAAATATGGAAAGTAAAGACAATATATATATATTGTTATATTATTCATTCCGAAGAAATTATTCATTAATATACTATTCATTGATTTTGCATTATTTTTTTCAAAAATTCACACCCTGAATTTTATTAGTTGTAAATGTTGGATGCAATACTTCAAAAGAAATGTTTTACATTTATGATATTAACTGCTTAGAAAAAGTGACTATTGGTTTTTAAATTGGTCACCTTAAAATATGCAGCTACTGGCCCACTGACCAGTAACAAAGTTTCCTTATGTTACATCAATTCTACAAGTGTCAGTTCAACAACACCCTGATATAAATGATATTAGACTGTATTCTGGCATTTTTCAATTCCTACTATTAGTTCACTACTCTCCCTATATCTTGTTCAAATTTTCAATCTTTAATAAAATACTTTTTATCCACTCAAGTTCAAATACATTTTTTCTTGTGGTGGATGACATTTGATATTAATACAGTTTTTTCCACGTATAAATTCATTCATTAAATAGGGATGAGCGAAAAACGAAATGGAATTTTCTGATGGGTTATGAGTTAGCCATTGTTTTAAATTTTACTATAAACGATTCAGTTTTACACATATTTTAAAAATAACATCAGTCATGATTTCTAACTTATAGCTCTTATAACTTATCTTTGAACAAAAAAATAGTTTATTGCGCACAATTGGGTATAATATGAAAAAAACACAACTACTTCGATTTAGTAGGAACAACATATGACGCAATGCTAAACGAATGGAATTTAGTTGTTGTTTATTTAGTTATTGTTATTAGTAGTTGTTGTTATTTGTTTTAGTTGTTGTTGTTTATTTAGTTGTATTTAGTTTCAATAACTTTTCTTTATAATGCAATAAAATCTGGCGAGCAGCTATTTAAACGATCGAACACTTCGTTTGTTTATTTGTGGCTTGAAGTTAGGCTCGCAGAAAATGCCATTCATGGGTTAAATTTAGTAGGAACAACACAACCTGTGACGTAGGCTATATTATACCCAATTAAATATTTAATTATTTTATATTCGCTGTGTCAGATAAATTCAATAAAGAACATGACGTGGTAGCACGTGTGGTTCACGTCACCACATTTATACTTTTATAGTCGTCTGATACCACGTGTCTTTTTTTCTTCAATTCCTATTATTAGTTCACTACTCTCCCTATATATCTTGTTCAAATTTTCAATCTCTACTAAAATACTTTTAATTCATCCACTCAAGTTCAAATACATTTTCTTTTAAACTTGTAGTGTATGACACTTGAAGTTAATACAGTTTTTTTTCAAATATTAATTCATTACTTAAATGTAATTAATTTTAGTTTTATATGGGAGAAATTTTTTTAATTATTTAATTAAAAGTAACTAAAATAAAATTTTTCTTTGTTGACCTAAGTAGGAATTTACTAATTTTTTTTTATATATTACTTGTTTTAAATTTCTTCAAACAAGTAGAATGCGATGGGAACTGGTGCTGAGAATTTTCTTCTCTCTTCAAATGGTGGCGAAAGTTGATGCTCTTTTCAAATCGTTAAAATTTTGGAAAAAAAGTGAGCCTGGTGTTTGGGGTGAGTGGTCGGATTGGGGTGAAAACTGCAGTGTCACGTGCGGCATCGGCGTCAGGAGACGAACTCGCGTCTGCAGCTATGAAGGCAGCAAACGGTCTAAACGATGCAAGGGAAATGCAGGTATCGATGTTTTGAAGATCTTATTTTTTATTTTAAAAAAGTCATTTAGAACGTTATTTCGAGCCCAGATAATGCAATCTTTTTCAACGATCAACTATCTCTATAGCAATAACGAAGAATATGTATCTCAAGCAAAATAATAACTTATGTCAAATTTATACGTCTGCATCTTGAACAGCAAACACGTCATTAATCAGATGTTTAAGCTCGATGTAACCGAATTTTTTATTTTTTAAACGGCGTTTCCCATTTTTGAGAATATCAATGTTAAACTTCGTAGCTGCGTAATTTTAAACCCAACCCAGAAGCAAAACGATCAAACATTGGGGATAACTAGCCTAATGTTTTGAGGGAACTAACCGGATTTTGTGGTACAGAAAGGAGAGGTTAATCCGACGGTTAAGGGATTCGAACATATCTGTCTACCACTGAAGACATTTCACGTCCGCACTGCGTCAAATCAACACCTAGAAGAAAGAAGGCCTCAGCACGGATCAATTTAGTAGTCCGACGTAACGAACATAAATTTCATAGTGAATGATAAATAAGAAAGATGTCCTTACGCTCGGACTACTAAAGGATCAAATTTCCTATTTATGGTAACTCGTGCGTATGGTAATCAGCCCTTTTCTTTTCTAGGAGGTATTTTACAAACGTTGTTGAACAGCCAACCCAATTTTTTTGGGTTTACGACTACTAATGTTTAACTCCGTAGCCTTGTAATTCTGAACCCAATTCAGAAGACAAGGGAACACCTGAAACAAATAGTGGAGGATTTTTTGAGGGAACTAATCCGCATTTGCGTTACTTGGAGAGGAAAACCACGAAGATCTCCCACGGTTAACCTGTCAGCGAGGGATCTTTTAACTATGATCCGTGTACCACTGAGGATATTTTCAGGTCAGCAGTGTGGTCGGTGCGAGCCGAGTACAGAATTCGTAGCGACCAGCCATTGCTGCGATTCGAACCCGGTTCACCTCATTGGAAGGCGAACGCTTTATCCCCTCAGTCACCACGGCTCTCTAGGAAGTGTTTTATATTTTATAACCGTCGTTGAACAGCCGACCCAATTTTTTGTTTTTACGACTACTAATGCTCAACTTCATAGCCTTGTAATTTTGAACCCAATCCACAAGACAATGGAACTCCTGGATCAGGTATTGAGAGAAATTTGCTTTCACGGAAGACTTTTTGATGAAACTAACCCACATTTTCGTTACATGGAAAGGAAAACCACGAAAACCTCCCATAATTAGCCTGATGGTAAGGAGACTCTAACCCCTGATCCGTCCACCACTGAGGATATTTTTACGTCAAGCAAGATGCACTGTGATGGGCGCAAGCAAGATGCGGAATTCGTACCGACCAGCCATTACTGGGATTCGAACCCGGGTATCTGTAGGAGGTATTGGTCCAATTCGAGCCAGGAACAGAATCAGTATCTTTTCAAACCAGGGTTACCTTTTCGGAAGGCGAGAGATCTATCTCTTGCGCACCGTAGTTCACAGATATCGATTGATACGTTCGAAACAATCTGTATTACCGTCAAGTAATTGAAATTCAATGAATTTTCACAGAATTAAGGAACGATAAACTTCATGCGCGAGTTTAAACATCCCCTGTAAGTAACATGACTTAATATTGAGTTCCTTATCCATGCAGCGGAATTCGTCAAGGAATTGGAAAAAGAGGACACTCTTGTGTATAATTGTATATTCACGAAGAAATGAATAATATTTTGCAAAAAGGTCTTTCTTTTTTCTTTTTCTTCAACGTGATACTTTTTATATTTATCTGTAGAGTTTAAATTCATAATTTACAAAACATGCACACAAAAGTTATTCCATCTGTCAGAAAAATATTCTATAAAAAATGCATGAGAATGCATTGTAAATGTGACAAGTAAATGTAAGTAAATATAACATAAATACGTCTTTCTAAGATAATATTTGGAATCTTTCGGACTTTCGATTGGAAATTTTATGCAATTCTTTTTTATATGACAGGGAACTAGAATATGCGAATTAGAAATATTCTATGAATGCAGTAATAGGCGGTTAGTGAAAAAAATGTTTCGAGATAGTTCTGTTTAAATGCGTATATTTTGCAAACTGTTTCTTGAATTCTTTCCCAAATTTTAACACTCATTTTCTAGCTTAGCTATTTTCGATGTATATAAAATTCTTTTGAAAATTATTTAAGCTATAAGCGAAAGATTTTATAAATGGTTCTGTTTTTAAACATGCATCTTTTAATTATGCATTTTCGTCAATGTGTGTGTTATAATTAATAACAAAAAATACTGCACTACAAAGAATTGAATAAAAAAAAAGCTAAATTATTTGTAATAGATAAACGTTGCTTCTAGATTTTCTATAATAATGTGAAACCCGAAATAAGTTTTCTTCATTATCAATTTTCTGTTTGTTTTTAAAATAAAAAGATTCATGTAACAGCTTTTTTTTTTATGAAACTAGCAAAAAAAAACGACATAAAATTTTAAACCATTATTTACCTTATTTAGCTTTCTTGTGCAGTTTCTTTCTCTTCAATTAAGTTGAGGAGCTTTCATGGAATAACCCAATTCTTGTGTTCGATTCAAAGCTGAAATACAAATGAGCAAACATTGTATTTTAGAAAATGCAGATAATGATATGTTTAAATTGATTAATACGTTTTGTTGAAAAAAAAATAGGCTTCTCAAGTTTATTCGATTTTTCCATTCCCCCACACGTCGGTTAAAGTAAATTTTACTTGTTTTTTTACGGCAGTATCTTACTATATATAAAAATCTAATGATGGTGTCGCATTTTTCCATTGTTGTCGGTACATTTTTATTGCCCAGAAAATCACATGGTAGGATCTAGATTTCCCACATTAATTTTCATATTGGTTTGGTTTTCATCAGCATAAACTTGATGTAAGTCATANTACCAAATTTCATTTATTTATATTCTGTATTTTTTGAGATATTAGGGAAAATGTCTTCCATCTCTTAATTTTGTCCACCAGTGTATATATAAAAATCTAATGATGGTGTCGCAGTTTTCCATTGTTGTCGGTGCATTTTCATTGACCAGAAAATCACATGGTAGGATCTAGTTTTCCCACATTAATTTTATATTGGTTTGGTTCTCATCAGCATAAACTTGATTTAAGTCATAAAGTTATCGTTTAAATATAACTTTTTTTGTTTCCCTAATTTAAAGGTTAAAATTACCTGTACTGTTATATTTACGTTTTTGATTTTGTTAGTTTTCTAAATTAAGAGTTTAAGAGGATTGTTTTTATTATTATTATTATTATGGTTAGAATAACGTAATTCTACGTTACATCAGACATCGATTTAAATACATTTTTCTTATGACCTTATTAACCATTTTACAATTTTTATTTTTGATGCAAATTACATTCATGTACTATTTAATAATATCATACTTAATTAATTATTTCATACTAATATCATACTTAATAGTTAAATGATTTTGTTAACATATTAATAATATCATGGTTAATAGTATCATAAAGAAAATATTTGGATGGGGGAAGGGGCTGCACAAGTGTTATTTTTAGTACATATATTTTTAGTTGAATAATTTCAACTGTTTTATTCCAAGAAGCAGAAATTATTGTGAAGCAATCATCGGGGTTAGTGAGCCTCAGCGAACAGGGGGCTTATCCCCCTAGTATATTACTACAAGTTTAATATTTAATAATTCTCGAAATAGTTATTGAATGTTTATTGCTCTTTAGTTCATTGTCCTCCCTGCACCTTTTGTTTGCATTTATCCGTTATTTAAAGCTTTTAAGCTTTTGCACATCCAAACAATGTGTAACGTAAAGCTGAACCCCCCAAACAGCCCTTACGATGTTTACTAAAAAACTATTAAAGATAAAATATTGGGTCAATATTATGAAAAAGAACATTCGAAACCTCGTTAGCAATGTGATGTATTACAGGCGATGAATCTATAAGCACTCTTTGTTTTCTATATTGCATCAATCAAAAAGTGCTACTAATTTAACACCACGCATGATGAATTACGCAGATCGGTTACTTTTACTCAATGAATAAATCTATTGTGTATAAATGTTTCAAGTAAAACAATGTCACATTTCGAGTAATGAATGCCTTACAATTAAGCAGACAAAAGTAAATAAATACGATATCTTAGGGGCTGTAAAGAAAGTACTAATAATTTATTAAAAATGCGCCGTAACTGTTTGGATGCTCAGCTGAACGTTAAATGTGTTTTGTCTTACCTTACCACTCGCCTTGTTAACCTTAGAAACTGGAAATTTTAGAGGTGCGTAGATAAGACTAGTAAGACTATAAGAAGTGATAAGACTTTTCTTCAACGTGATAAGACAATACTTGATCCAGGTGTTCCCTGGTCTTCTGGATTGGGTCAAAATTACAAGACTACGGAATTGAGCATTAGCTGTCGTAAACCCCAAAAATAGGTCGGCTGTTCTATGACGGTTACCAAATGAAATAAAATATTGCTCGACAATGAAAACATGTTGTTTAATTTTGATTAAATTTGAACTGACCTAGAAAAAACAAAAATCTTTGCTTGAATCGACAAATTTCCTTACTATCTAGGAAAAAATTGATTTAATTATGGTTTGCAGGTGATCTTAAGAATTGTGACACTGAACTAACGTGCCCTGTTCATGGAGGGTGGAGTAAGTGGGAGTCAAGAGAAGACTGTTCAGCTTCGTGTGGGGGAGGAGTGGGCATAAGGAAAAGGAGCTGCACCAATCCGGAACCGGCGTTTGGAGGTATAAAATGTAACGGATCCGCCGAAGAATACGGTGCATGTAACCAACACAAATGTCCGGATCAAGTATATACCCTCTCTCCCACCACTTATCAACTTTTAATGTCTTCCTTGAAAGAAGTAGGTTGATCGCAATAATAATCTTGATCTATCTCGTCATTTTCTTGAATGATGCCATAACAATCACGAAGCAGGTCATAATAATCGTTAAGTATGTCATAATAATAATCATGAAATATGTCATAATATCAGTCTTGATTCATGTCATAATAATAATCTTGAATTATGTCGTAATAATAATAATCTTAAATTATGTCATAATAATAATAATCTTAAATTATGTCATAATAATAATCGGTCGTGAGAAAATAAACAATTATAATCACTTTGATAAGGTTTACGGCACTCTAAGTGAGCACCCAAAATATTGGTCGACGGTGGCCATAGGATGTTTTTAATACAGAGAGAAATAAAAATCGCACATTCTGCTAAGCATGTGCGTCATTCCTTTTAACATTTCGACAGTTACATCACGTGTTATAGGGGATAATCGCCCCATGTTGTTTAACGTGCACCCTTGATATAATTCTATAGAGTGCTTATTCTGGTAATTATATTAGTAGAGGCAAAATTGATTATTCAAACACAAAACATGTTCCTTCTAAAGAAGTTAAATCTAGTTAATTATGTTTCGAATAACCGAACATAATAACATTAGGGTTCTAATATTTCAAACACAAAACATATTCCTTCTAATGAAGTTAATAGTTTATTACGATTCGAATAACCAAACATAATAACCAATAGGATTCGAATAATTCTAACGCAAAAAATTTTCTTTCTAGTGCAGTTAAATCTAATTTATTATGGTTCGAATAACTAAACATAGTGACCTTAGGGTTCGAATAATTCTAACACAAAACATGTTCTTTCTAATGAAGTTAAATCTAGTTAATTATGGTTCGAATAATCTAGTATTCAAATCTCTAATTAAAAGGTAGAATTTAAGTAGTAATCCTATTTACTTTCACAACTGAGGTCCATAATAGCGGTAACATTTTTGTTCCTTTACTTTGCTATACAACCTCAACAAGTTTACTGGGTAATGTTTCATCGCTGGTGAATACGAATGCTGATTCCGGGGCCTCCACCGATCACAGTGCTGGCGTAAAATACTCACAGCTGTGGATAGATCACGTGCTGGAGTCCCTTTGCCATCGGGCTAGCCAGAGGATATTTTCGTGGTTTTCATCTCCGTGTGGCACAAATGCGGGTTAGTACCACCAAAAAGTCTTCTGAGGAGACTAATTTTGCTTCATTGCTTGATCCAAGAGCTCCCTTGTCTTCTGCGTTGAGTTCAAAACGACAAAGCTACAGAGATGAATATTGATAGTCGTAAACCCAAAAATGGGTCGGTTGTTGAATAGCGGATTTAAAGTAAAATAAGCCTGCGATCTGAACATAGTTGTTATTTTAAGAAAAGAGAGAATTTTTAATTTATAAACAACACGTTGCGAAAACAAGAGGTAACAATCTAACAAACTTAACGAGAAACGCAAATCTAGAGAGAGAAATTTTTCTAGTTGCCAATATAAACTCTTTAAGTTATTTATCGTGGTGTAAGAGAGCTGGAAGTTAAAAATGATCGATTATAGAGGCTTGGCGTCTTCATGATTTAGGGAGACAAACATAAGCCTCCTGCAGCTGATACTGATGGTGATGCATTGTTCAATATTCATTAGAAGGTTATAAATTAATTTGAATCGACGATGAACTTACTATTCAATGTTAAAGGAAGCCAAATGATGGGTTAAGAATATTTTGCCAGGAAACGGATTTATGGAAAATAATTTCCCGCCAGTGGTTTAAAGAGATAATATTTCTTTTATTAATGAAGAGTTATTTCTCTACTCTCATAAAAATTGGTTTAACATTTATCGATACTTTGAATACGGCGCGAATTTGCTGAAACTTTAATAAAGTGTTAAAATGAACTGTACATTTGTGCAAACATAATCAAGTGTAAGAAGTACGGTACTTTAAGAGTGTAGCCCATTTAAGGGCGGGCGTAAAAACCTATTACTACAATGATTATACAAGTTATTTTGGTAAATTTTGTACGCCTCCCTAGCACACAATGGTACTCCGCCCATCACTAGGTACAGAGCCGGGTGGCTCAGGAAATAGAGGGCTCGAAGGGAACAGGGTTCGAATTCCGGCGATGGCTGTTTCATACGAATTCTGCACCCGCCTCGAACAGACCACAGGTCTGATGTAAAAGATCCTCAGTGGTAGCCGGTACTTTGTTTACGTCGCACTAGAGCTGCATAATGGGCTATTGGTGATGGTCTGGGAAACATCCCTGATGATGATCCGAAGAAATGCCATTGCAATTTTGATCCTCTGAGGAGGGGTTGGCTCCCATAATTTGGTAGTGCGACGACTGAGTGCGAAGTCGCATTTTACTGTAGAACATTTTAATGAGGACCCATACCGTCCACCCTCGGTCCCTACGCAAGCTGATCAAACTGGGCACCCACCCGCTTACTGATCGTAGGCAGTGATGCCTGACTTCGGTTTTCAACTGTGAAACAGGTCTTTATGATTAGTCTACTGCTGGACCAGTAGTAGATGGATCATGGCTTAGAGTCTTCTTGCCGTCAGGCTAACCATGGATTGTTTTCGTGGTTTTCCTCTCCATGCAACGCAAATGCGTGCTAGTTCCATCAAAAAGTCCTCTATGAAGATTAATTTCTCCCAATACTTGATCCAGGAGTTCTCTTGTCTTCTGGATTGGGTTCAAAAGTACAAGGTTACGGAGTGGATTATTGGTAGTCGTAAACTGAAAATTTGGTCTGCTGTTCAACGACAGTCATGAGATGAGATCACGAGGTACAATGGATAAAGCATTATTAGCTTCTATAAAAGTTCGGTAACTTTCTTAAACTACTCGAAACGGAGTAGCACCATGTTATGTTGGCGAAAACTTGAACGATACTATGGTTCAACACGCTGAAACGTGTACAAAATCTGTAGAAAAAATATGTTTTAAATTGCCGATCTAGAAGCCAGATACGCGGTTATCAATACTCAACATAGTTATTTTAGGGACAAAATTTCGGAACAAACTCACTTTAATGGAGGATTTCCTAAGTGAAACTAATCATTTGCTGGAGAGGAAAACTTTCTCTCGGTAAGTCCAAAGAAAAGGAAACTTCGCCACGAGTTCTATTGTGCTTTTTATGGGTTGTAATATAACAGTTGTACTTACTTTCCATTATACAAACTTATAGTTTTCGTCTCGGTAAATAAGTTCAACGTATTGCTTGTTGATAAAAATAACATTTCAAACTATATATATAAAAATCTAATGATGGTGTCCCATTTTTCCATTGTTGACGGTGCATTTTTATTGCCCGGAAAATTAAACGGTAGGATCCAGTGTGCAGCATAAATTTGCCAAATAGAGTTGCACGCTTTATATGATTAAGTTTTTAATATTTGTAAAGTAAAAGAAATTCAAATCTATAATTTTATGCTACTATCGCAAACTTTAAGCTGGTTTTTTCAAAAAGTAATATATTAAGGAAATGAAATCAGACAGAAATTTAAATAATATAGTCTGCAAAGATCCATTTTTCAAATGTAGCAATTAGAAGACTGGCTTTCTAAGCATCATCCAGAATTTTTGCCAGTATGGCATTAAAAATTTCCAATCCTGAATTCTCTACAAAATCAATGTTGCATGACACTGATATTCAACAGTTTTTTCATCACAAAAATGGTGGAAAATTATGGCAAAAAAGGGGAAAAAATTCCAAGTTTCCACAAAAGCATCCACAGCATCCTCTACCTCCATTGAAAGACACTTTTCAACTTTCAGTTTAGTGCGAAGTAAACTAAGAAATAGATTAGGAATAGATAAAGCTACAAAACTCGTAAAAGTGTATCGCCATTTAAGAGAGAAATGTGGACTTAATCTGGTGTATAATAATGATAAATAAAAAAATTTGACCTTTTTTCAAGTTAACTCTTAACATCTGTTGACAATTTTTAACTATTTGGAGAAAGTTTATCATCATTAAAAAATAGTTACCCTTTTTAAATATTATTTTTAAGATTTCATTTGAATATAATTTATTCTGATTCTTTTAATCATATGTTTAAAAAAAATTGATAAGAAACAAAAAAAATTTTTTTGCTAAGTAATACATTACGAAATTTAAACAATTTTATTTTCTGGTTTTTAAAAAAATTAAAAATATAAAGTTAAAATTATTTGTCTATAAATGAAGTCTTTTTCCTAAGGTTAAATATTTGAAAAAAAATGGGACAAGTAATAAAAAATGAATGGACAAGAAAAAAATGGGACAAGTAATTTCAATTTCACTTTCTATTAATCTTATTATAAAAACCTGGAAGACCATTAAACATTTATTTCAGTTTTATTTTATTAAAGTTAAAAGTCAGAGGAAATTTTAGTTCTTACTGATTATAAATATTTACTGATTATAAATTTATAATAGGTAATATATACATGCTTAATAAATATTGTAAATAAATGTGTGGGAAAACAAAAAGATTAATGAACTTGTTCCTTTTATATCATTGTTGTATTTATATTTTATAATGCTTGAGTTAAAAATTGTGGAACTTTATGTATTTAAGAATAAAGATTCAAATATGTATTAGTGATAATGCATTATTTAAACTTATTTTAATTTTGCTATATGTACTTTAGATTAACTTTTTGGATTCATTTCTATTTTTAAGCTTATACAACACTATTTAGTAAATAAAAATATTTACACAGTAAAACTTAAAAGTTCATGCTTACTAAAAGAAAAAACTCAATTTCCCCCTGGTTTTTTCAAATAAAACCCAGGAGGGTTGGGTTTTTTCAAACCCTGCTATTATTACGTTCTCAATTTCGCTTGTTTTCTAAATTAAGAGTTTAAGAGGATTGTTATTATTATTATTAGAATAACATAATTCTTCGTTACATTTTAAGATGAAGTTATTTAAATCGGTTTCCGATCTTATTAACATTATTACATTGTACAATTATTATTTTTTAGTGCAAGTTACATTAAAATATTAATATGAATTACGGTTAAAGAGATTTGTTAAATGACTTAGAACTTAACTTAAACTTCATGCACGAAGAACATGAACATTGTATATAAAATATATCCGCCCGTTTGGTAAACAAAACTATTAAATTACAGTTGTAAAAAAATGTTCACTAATAGATCTAAATAGTATCCTAAGGGAAATATTTGAACGTGTATTGTGGTAGCACAAGTGTTCTTTTCAGTACATGCATGTTTAGTTGAATGATTGCAACTGTTTTCTGCCGAGAAACAACAATTATTGCAAAGCAATCATCGGGGTCGGTGAGCGTCAGCAAACAGGGGGCTCAGTCCCCTAGTAAATATATAATATTCCTCGATTAAACCATTTCTATTAAAATTGTAAAATTATCCCCAAAATCAATGTTCAATTCAAAATAATTTTTCAATAATTTATCTTTCAGTAAAACCTATTATTTATTGACGACTAATGGTTAGTTAATTGTAAATTGTTGTATTAATTACTTTTTATGCTTCGTTACTTACTTATCGACAAATTAAAATATTCAATTTTAAATAAGAATTAAATTCGTTAAACTAACTATTAATAATAATAAAAGTAATATTTTTTAATAATTTTATAACTTAACTATCCCATTTTTTATTCAAATTCTTTAAATTTACATTATGGCACACTCACCAAATTGGAAATTTTTTAAAATTGTTTATTAACTTTTTAAATATTTAAGAGATTTTTCCGTTTCAAAGGCCAGGCAAATTATTTTCCGCACGATTATTTATATAGTTTAAAAATTAAAGCGTTATTTTGAGTTTAAGTCACACAAAGGAAATTTCTTTTTTATTTTTCTTCACGAAAGAACATCGAAAAACACTCTTAAAAGCTTGTTTGCTTATAAAACACCTTAACGTTTTTTTAAAGAGCGTTTTTCAAAAAGCTAAAGAAAATCGGAGCTTAAACTAAAAGTAAAGCATTAACTTTACACTATAAGATAGATCTTAGGAAAAGACGAGCTCAGATTTTTATTAAAAAAAAAAATGCTTACATCATGCGTTGTGGGACATTTTCTTTAAGCACATTTTCAGCGAGCAAGTTAAAATGACTTGAACTAATATTTAACTTATATTTCCTTACTCACATACGTAAGTTGTCTAAGAAAATTTAGTTTCAAGAATTTTAGATATAAGTTCTTTTTTTTCAGACTCCGTTAAGCTATGAGGAAGCAGTTAACACAACACTCCGGATTCCATGCAAGCCGGAGTTATCCTCTAGAATATTCGACGAGTATCCAGAATCAATCCTTCTGTGGACTAAAAACGGAAAACTCCTGAGTCTGGGTGAAAACAGGATTTCACTTTTAGCGCTGACCATTATTGAACTGAAAGACTCCGACAGTGGGGTGTATGTTTGCAGCATGCGCTATGCTCCGGATGTGATAAAGATCTTGGCTATTGCTTCCATTGCAGTGATTCCATCTTCGCCAAATTTCATGGTAGCCGAAGGTGAGAAAGCAATTCTAACCTGCAATGGATTNATACTTTGTTTTTTAAAACGATTTGTAAGAGAAGTAAGTAATTTATCAGTCTGGCGTCGAGACTGAAAGGAAACATATTGACTTCTAATAGAAGATGTCATTTTCCTCGCTCGAAGAAAATATTTTCAGAGGAAATATCTTACGTCTGAAAGTGACTGTTTCTGTTTCGAATTGAATATTTATTTTAGACTCTGCAATAAATTACTTTTTAATTTGCCGAAAATAATCGTCTGAACTTTAAAACGGGTAAGTAGTTTAAATATTCCATAAAATTATTATTTCATTTAAATAGTAATCATTAACATCAAAGAAATAATTCCAAATACTTTTTTAACACCCAACCAATTCAGTGTTTTAGCAATGTTTAAGAAAAATAATGTTAAAGAATAATAATGTTAAAGAACATAATGTTAACGAAAAATAAGATCACAAAAGCTTTTCATTTTCAGAAAACTGTGGCTTTTCTCCTGACTGACATTTTGAGCCATTTTCAATTTAGATTTATCTATATATATGTTAACGTGAAAAACCGAAATCAAGAGAATGTAGACTTTCACCGGTGAATGTCAACAATCACATAGTCGCTTTGGTGATATGTCCGAAATATTTGTCATATCCATTTTGATATTAATTTATTCGTCGATATTATTATATTTATTCGATATTTTGATATCTGATAGATTAGGAGAAACACCATTGCTTGGAGTATCTGCTAATTGCGTACTGGTCAGCGGCACTTGACCTTTTAAGAAAACGTTGATGTAGGGCATACCGGGCAGTGACACTTAACTAGACCTAGTATATTTTTTGGGCATTTACCAAGGCGATTATGTGACTGCCAACATTCACCGAGTGAAGTCAACAACCACCAATTTCAGTCATTCACAGTAGTATAGTGCGACTTTCAGGAGAACTCCTTCTGACATCAGTCTCGTGTCGTGGCGGGTACCATGGCTACGAGAAAAAGTCACTTCGAATAGGAGTGTGGGTTAAATAGCTTTGTCTTGATCTTGGTATAGATCAGCGTTAGTAATCCAATCGATACCTTCATTTCTCCATTGCACCCTCATTAGAAATGTGCTCACGCTTGTTAACATAGCAGCTGACAGCCCCGACACTAAGTGTGAAGGAGTTCTCCTCAAAGCCGCACAATAACATATATATTACTATGGTGTTACATATTGTCGTACCAATTATTGGTAACGAAGTTTGCCTTTTTCGAGGACTATATTATACGATAAAGTTATGGCTCCAGAGGTGCGGGTGGAAGTAAAGCGCGTAATGCAGCATTGAGATGAGTTTTCTATTATGTCTCACGACAGAAATAATTTTTAATACGTCTGCTGCCTATCATGCTGAAACGTTTTGAACTGATACTTAAGGTGGTTAGTGTGATTCAATGGCTGCCGGACACATTTTAAATTATTACTAATGTAGTGTATCTACCACTACAAAAATATAACTCCAATTCATTAGTATATGAGAAATGTTAACTCGATTTTATGGTGGGGTATCTTTTTATAGATGAAGCTTGACGTTACCGATAACTAGTCACTATCCGCACAACTAAGATTCGACGCATTTTGAAAATATCAGGGACAAATCTATAAAATAGTTAAATTTAAATTAAGATTTTCCGTAAGAGAAAGAAGCACGGAAAACAGTTAGACGGTGATAAAATGTGGTTAATGTAATGTTTAAAACTAATTAAAGTGTTCGGATTGGAAGAGGGGTTGAAGAATTAAAATATTTAAATACAGTTGCGCTGAGCATTTGGTTTGGTTAACATTAAGGTTTATGTGTTATGTAAGATAATTTAATAAGGTAGCCTAGCTCGTCGCCAAAAGTTGGTAGCAATATTGATGCTACAGTCACAAATTTAGCACTTTGTTTCAAGTAAATTTTTTGACAAAAAAGCCCTTATGTCGTTTCTCTTAAAGTTTCAGTTGTTAGTATTTCTGAACTTTCGATTTCAATATGGGGCAATTTGATTCCTTGTTTTGCACTAGCAGTAACTGGAGAATCATATCACGGTATATTATTAAGGTATTAATATTCCCAATAGATGGGAATTGAGCGTAAACGTTAACAAAATTCTAAAACCGGAGCTGAATTTTGAAAATGTCCGGTGTATTTAGGGTGATTTAAATTGATCACGTAGTTTAATCGTTCATAAGATTCTGTAACATATAAATTTCAAAAGATCGTGAGAAATAAATAGATTAAATGGAAATTGATGTTATGACAAAAATAAAGTGTTGGGGTTTGGGTGTTATTTTTAGTTATTTATATTTTATTTTATTTTATATCCGTCATTGAACAGCCGACACAATTTTTGGGTTTCCAACTACTAATGTTCAACTCCGCAGCCTTGTGATTTTGAACCAATACTGAAGACAAGGAAACTCTTAGATCAGTATCCCCAGAGGTATTGATTTGTTAAGGGAACATGGAGGACTTTGCGACTCCACAGATTTACGTGCTTCAGTCACCATTTACAACACGGGGAGTCTTCGGCAGGCGGGGATCGAACCCACGAACTCTTGGACATGGGTCCAGTGCCCTACCAACCAGGCTATCCCGGTCTTAGTTATCTATATGTTCATTTTTTTAGCTTTTCAGCTAAAGTTAAATGTATTTACAAATGGAACCGTTACTAAAATGAGTCCTATTGAAAACAATACAAGCACTATAATATTATTGGATGATGTAATTTTATTTTATTTTAATAATTTATTATTTTAATTAATTATTTTAATGTACTTATTTTAATAAAGCACTGTAATCTTGGAATTGACAGAAACCGTTCTTTTTCCTTATTCTTTATTTCAGAATTTAACTGGTATTTTATTGATGTGATGAACATTCTTTTTATCGTATGTTTAGGTTGTTTTCTCGTGAATTTCTATTAAATATATATATATATATATACATACATACATATATATTTAATCAAGGATTAAATATATATTTCGATTAAAACCTGATTTGTTTGTTTATTGTCATGATGTTACCTTCATATAATTTTAATCTAAATTTTATCTGAATGGGATATCTGCAAGTGACGTAGTGTGGGTATCTCTATCTTGATTGGTTGTTGAAACAGGCATTTGTTTACGTTAGCAACTGTTCTTTTCCTTCCATTTCAAGTAAGCCAAGCCCGTCAAGTATCAATTCTCTTAAGTGGCACATTCTAAAAACCATTCTTTAAGATTATTTCTCAAATGTTTCAATTCTACCACTATATATTTACACAGAGACTTAACACAAAGACAGACACAAAGCCATGTGGAACATAAACTAATTATGCATCGGAGTTGTCAGGTACACAAAACAAATATATATCACAGTTACAATAAAAATAAATATAAGTTAAGTAAAAGAAGTAGACGAGAAAGAATCATCTATTATTAATTCCATGTGCGATACGGCTCTGTATTTAATGAATTTGAGGTTAATCAACACGTAGAAAAAACTTAATAGAGACTTAACTTATGATGTAGAGAAACTCTGCTCAACTTTAATACGCCATTTTGCAGATAAAGATTGGCAAATGTTTTTCTGTATACGTCCGTTTTCATGCTGCGTTGCGTTACTAAAATTTTAAAAGATTTCTGGGTTACTTCCGATTTATTTTTACTTCAAAACTTCGAAAAAGAGCCAATATTATTATGCTAACAGTGTTTACAATATAACGCGTTCTTTCAATTTTTATGCGAAGCAAACAACAAATAAATTCTGAAGACTTCGCAAGCATGCTATGATGCAATTCAAACGATATGAAAGGGTAGGGGAGAGTAGGGTCAATTGTAAAATTTTTTACTTAACTATTTTTAACTAACAAAAAATCCAATATATTATTAGTATTAATTGACAGACGAACAAAGTAGACAATCCTCCACCAGAAAAAATAAATAAATACCTGATTTTAAATGTTATTATATTAGTTATTAACAATTTTTGACAGTNGTAGCCTAGATCATCGCCAAAAGTGGATAGCAATATTGATGCTACAGTCACACATTTAGCACTTTGTTTGTTTCAAATAAATTTTTCGACAAAAAAGTCCTTAGGTCGTAAGTTTCAGTTGCTAGTATTTCTCAATTTTCGATTTCAATATGGGGCAATTTGATTCCTTGTTTTGCAGTAGCAGTAACTGGAGAACCATATCACGATATATTATTAATATTCCCAATAGATGGGAATTGAGTGTAAACATTAACAAGATTCTAAAACCGGAGGTGAATTTTGAAAATTTCCGGTCTATTAAGGGAATTAAAATTGGTACGTTGTTTAACCGTTCATAAGATTCTGTAACATATAAATTCCAAAAGATCGTGAGAAATAAATAGATTAAATGGAAATTGATGTCATGACGAAAGTAAAGTGTTTGGGGTTTGGATGTTATTTTTAGTTATTTGTATTTTATTTTATTTTATATCCGTTTTTGAACAGCCGTCCCAATTTTTGGGTTTACGACTACTAATGTTCAACTCCGTAGCCTTGTGATTTTGAACCAATCCAGAAGACAAGGAAAGGAAACTTCTAGATCAGTACCCCCAAGAGGTATTGATTTGTTATGGCAACATGGAGGACTTTGCGATTCTATAGATTTAACGTGCATCAGTCACCATTCAGCGCCAGACGAAGACCACGGGGAGTCTTCGTCTGGCGCGGATTGAACCCATGAACTCTTGGACATGGGCCAAGTGCCCTACCAACCTGGCTATGCTGGCTAAGCTGTCCATCTCATGACCGGTAGAACGGATCCCACAATATTTCCATTTAGATTTCCACAATATTTCCGCTATCGCTCAGGGCATAGAGCTCTCGCCTTCCAATGTGGTGAACCGGGTTCGAATCCTGATGATGGCTGGGTGATATGCATTCCGCATCCGACTTGCACCGATCACAGTGCAGACGTAAAATATCCTTTGTGGTAGACGGATAAGTTATTTATTTGTATGTTATTTATGTGTTTATTTTTTTAGGTTTCCCGCTAAAGTTAAATTTATTTACAAATAGAACCGTAACTAAAATAAGTCCTATTGAAAACAATACAAGCGCAATAATATTATTGGATGACGTATTTTTTATTTTAATAATTCACTAATTATTTTAATGCACTTATTTTAATAAAGAACACTATTTTAATATAGCACTGTTAACTTGGAATTGACAGAAACCGTTCTTCTTCCTTAATCTTTACTTCGGAATTCAACTGGTATTTTAATGATGTGATAAACATTCTTTTTATCGTATGTTTAGGATGTTTTCTTGTGGATTTCGATTAAATATATTTATATAGATATATTTAATCAACGATTAAATATGTATTTCGATTAAAACCTTATTTGTTTGTTTATTGTCATGATGTTACCTTTATATAATTTTCATCTAAATTTTATATGAATGGGATACCAGCAAGTGACATAGTGTGGGTATCTCGATCCTGATTGGTTGTTAAAACGTGCATTTGTTTACGTTAGCAACTGTTTTTTCCATTCCATTTCAAGTAAGCCAAGCCCGCCAAGTATCAATTCTCTTAAGTGGCACATTCTAAACACCATTCTTAAAGATTATTTCTCAAATGTTTCAATTCTACCACTATATATTTACACAGAAACTTAACACAAAGACAGACACGAAGCCATGTGGAACATAAACTAATGTATCTATGTTGTCAGGTACACAAAATAAACATATATCGCAGTTACAATAAAAATAGATATAAGTTAAGTAAAAGAGGTAGACGAGAAAGAATAATCTAATATTAATACGGCCCTGTATTTAATGAATTTGAGGTTAATCAACATGTAGAGAAACTTAGTAGAGACTTAACTTATGATGTAGAGAAACTTTGCTCAACTTTAATACGCCATTTTGTAGATAAAGATTCGCAAATGTTTTTCTGTATACGTCCGTTTTCATGCTACGCTGCGTTACCAAAGTTTTAAAAGATTTCTGGGTTACTTCCGATTTATTTTTACTTCAAAACTTGGAAAAAGAGCACCATCCAATATTATTATACTAAAACTGTTTACGATATAACGTATTCTTTCAATTTTTATACGAGACAAACAACAAATAAATTCTGAAGACTTCGCAAGCATGCTATGATGCAATTCAAATAATATCAAACGGTACTATTTTACTCAGATGTAGCCAAATAAGGAATAATACTCATAACATGTCAAACCTAACACTTTATTTATGTTTTAATATTCGTTTTCTTAAATTTATTTTGGGCTCACAACCAGTTAAAATTTTTAAATTACAGAAATTCTTATGAATAGTAAAATTAAGCGTAAATTTAATCATAAATTACAATGATAAAACTTCTTAGAATATTAAGCCTGTACACACATAGTCTCGTAAGCATAACATAAGGGGAAGAATACACCAGAAGTTTTCTAAATTTCTTCCGCTTTTAAAAAAAGCTTGTTATTGTTTACATTCAGTCAACCATCCACTCTGATAAGTAATAATACGCTGATTTAGTTCAAACTGACGCATGCGCAAAAGCGCCGAAGGTTTTCTCATTTGAAAATATACAGTAGTCTTTTGCATTTGCTGATATTTTTATTCTACTAACACCTAAAAAAATTTTGTTTTTTCTTCTACTAAATAAACTTAAAAATGTTTTCAGTTATCGTTTAATTTAAACGGAAATAAATGTTTTTTTATTTTTAATTTTTTCCTCTCTTTCAGGTCTGTGGATATGTAAGGTGACGGATATGGATACAGGGAGAACTTGGTCGACGAATTCCATTTACATAAAAGTATTACCTCCTAAGCCGAAATTCGGTATCTATAAAATTCTCATGATTTTGGCCGTCTTAGCTGTATTGACAATTCTAGTGATATTTGCTCTTGCTTTGAAAATCAACAAAGCGAAAAAAAGATTTGGAAACGATCTTATTATTTTTGAAACTCTTTATAGCTCTGATGACAGCGACGATTCAGATTCGACTATCGATAACTTATAAGTTTCTGAACAACGGTACCAATATTTGTACCTAAAACGGAATTAAAAAACCTTTAGAAGATTCAATGATTCATACTCTGAATATTAATAAATTTCCAAAAGGCGTAATACTGTTTAGTTTTTTAAAGCAGAAATAAAATGAAAACCATTTTCAAATATTCATTATCGTCAATAAAGCTCTTTATAATTCTGATGATAGTGTAGCTTCAAATGTTGTTAATTTCCTAAACGAATGTACTACCAATATGTTCTAAACCACAATTAAAATAAAACCAATTTTTATTTATTTTTAATCGTTCATATAACACTATATATATAAAGTCCGGGGACGAACTATAAGATTCTATGTAAAATCTTAACTATCGGGAGTGATACTATACAGCTTTATTGTTTTAAATTATTGTTTATTGTTTGAAACCGGTTTGTACTTGTTTACGTTCGTGTATCAATTGGTTATCATTGTAAAGCAATACGTTAAAAATAAATACAAATAGGAAGTATGTACAAAACCTCCTGAATAAAAACCCCATTACATGTATGTTTAAATATTAAAGTATTGCCTATAAACTCGTGCAAAACACGTAATTATAAAAAAACTACAGTGCGTCTAATAATTTTGTCTAATTATTATAATATACCAATATAATATTTGATATAATATATCGTCTAATTTATCCAATCGTCAAATTTATATAATACATCGTCTAATTTAACCAATTGATACACGAACGTAAACAAGTGCAAATCGGTTTCAGTCGCATTCTATTTTTTATATATGTATATATAAACTCATGTTTATGAAAATTGCAACACCATGAAGGAATCGTCACAATTAAATGAAATTTAATACACAGTTGAGTAGTAGTGGTACAAATAAATGATTAAACTTTCAAAGCAAACAAACAATAACACGAGATCAAAATTAGTATTTTGATTAGCCATCACCCGCCGAAATAAGTGCTGCTACACGATGTGGCATGGAGTCAAGCAAATTTTGAATGTCTGTCAGAGGAAGAGCATTCCATATAGTTTGTACGCGTACCCAAAGTTCGTCTGTGGAAGCAACAGGACGAGGATCGCGAGCGAGACGCCGACCAACGAATCCCACACATGTTCAATCGGCGACATATCCGGGGAATCAGCAGGCCAAGGAAGAAGCTGTACCTGTCACGATGCAAGGAAGGATTGAACAGTCCTAGCAATATGAGGGCGGGCATTGTCTTGTTGAAATACAGCGCCTGTCAAGGCTTGAAAGAAGGGAACAGCTTGGGGCTGTAGAACTTCACTGATGTACCGGTTGCTGTTCAGATTAGCCACAATTCGTAGCAATTGAGATCGTCCATGATATGCTATGGCACCACAGACCATAACTCTGGGTGTTCGTCCACTGTGGCGTTCGATAACGCACTCCGGAAGGTGGCGTTCACCGGCATAACGTCTGACACAAATGTGAAAAGGAATTCGTCAGAAAACACGACACGCTGCCAATCAGCACGCCAGTCCCTATGCTGGTTGGCCCATTGCAGCCGCAGGCGGCGATGGCTTAGCGTGAGGGGGATCCTGTATAAAGGAGTCCTTGCGCGCAGTCTACGCTGCAGCAGACGTCTACGAATTGATGAAGCACGCAATGAAACACCTGTAGCTGTTGGTCACTGTGCTGCCAGTTGTCTAGAGGGAGCCGTATGGTCCGTCAGCGCCATGCGAACCAGGTGTCTATCTTCGCCAGCTGGCGTGACATTTCGGAGTCCACTCCCGGATTTCCGAGTTGTTTGACACTCGTTCGTCCACTGCTTCCAAACACGCATCACTGTGCTGCTGTTACGCTGCACACGATCGGCTACTGCACGATAAGATAATCCAGCTTCCCGAAAGCCGATGATTCTCCCCCGTTCAAACTCCGTAAGTTGTTGAAAACTCGCTCTCTTTCGTCGAAGAGGCATAAGTAACGACCAAGCTAACGTTTACCACAAGCAGATTACCAGTGATAACCATACAAGAATCGCTACAGCCGTCTATTTATTTGGATCCATCAGCCGTTCAGAGGGCGCTGTTCTGCATACGCATGCGTTACGGATCTGAAATTCTAATCATTTGCATATCATGCTCTACTTTGCACTTCCTGAAAATTTCAGCTCACTCGCATAAGTCCTTCATGGTGTTGCAATTTTCACAAACATGAGTTTANTGGGTATTTCGATCCTGATTGGTTGTTAGAACGTGGCACTAATTTACGTTAGCATACTTTCTTCTAGCAATTCTTCCCATTCTATCTCGAGTAAGACAAACTCATCAAGTCTCTTAAGTAACACATTTTAAATTCTTTCACAAAGATTCGTGCTCAAAGATTTCAATTCTTTCATTATTTACACAGAGATTTAACACAAAGACAGGCACCAAGCCACGTGGAACATACACAAACAAATTATGCATCAAAGTTACCTGGTACACAAAATGAACATATATCGCAGTTACAAAAAAATAAATCTAAGTGAAGTAAAAGAAGTAGACGAGAAAGAATTATATTTTAACAAAGTCGATGTGCGATACGGCTATGTATTTTAATTAACATTCTAACTTATGTAAAGAAGCATAGCTCAATTTTAATAGGCCATTTTGAAGATAAAGATTAGCTGGCGCTAACGTCATAAGTCACATGTGTGGGTATGGGAAATCTTCTTGAAGTGCAAGATATATAAACTCATGTTTATGAAAATTGCAACACCATGAAGGAATCGTCACAATTAAATGAAATTTAATACACAGTTGAGTAGTAGTGGTACAAATAAATGATTAAACTTTCAAAGCAAACAAACAATAACACGAGATCAAAATTAGTATTTTGTGTAGCCACCACCCGCCGCAATAAGTGCTGCTACACGACGTGGCATGGAGTCAACCAAATGTTGAATGTCTGTCAGAGGAAGAGTATTCCATATAGTTTGTACGCGTAACCAAAGTTCGTCTGTAGAAGCAACAGGACGAGGATCGCGAGCGAGACGCCGACCAACGAAAACCCACACATGTTCAATCGGCGACATATCCGGGGAATCAGCAGACCAAGGAAGAAGCTGTACCTGTCACGATGCAAGGAAGGATTGAACAGTGCTAGCAATATGAGGGCGGGCATTGTCTTGTTGAAATACAGCGCCTGGCAAGGCTTGAAAGAAGGGAACAGCTTGGGGCTGTAGAACTTCATTGATGTACCGGTTGCTGTTCAGATTACCCACAATTCGTAGCAATTGAGATCGTCCATGATATGCTATGGCTCTCCAGACCATAACTCCGGGTGTTCGTCCACTGTGGCGTTCGATAACGCACTCCGGAAGGTGGCGTTCCCCGGCATAACGTCTGACACGAATGTGGCCATCATGGTACCACAAACTAAAAAGGGATTCGTCAGAAAACACGACACGCTGCCAATCAGCATGTCAGTCTCTATGCTGGTTGGCCCATTGCAGCCGCAGGCGGCGATTGCTTAGCGTGAGGGGGATCCTGTATAAAGGTGTCTTTGCGCGCAGTCCACGCTGCAGCAGACGTCTACGAATTGATGAAGCACACAATGAAACACCTGTAGCTGTTGGCCACTGTACTGCCAGTTGTCTAGAGGAAGCCGTATGGTCCGTCAGCGCCATGCGGACCAGGTGTCTATCTTTGCCAGCTGACGTGACATTTCGGAGTCCACTCCCGGATTTTCGAGTTGTTTGACACTCGTTTGTCCACTGCCTCCAAACACGCATCACTGTGCTACTGTTACGCTGCACACCATCGGCTACTGCCGGATAAGATAATCCAGCTTCCCGAAGGCCGATGATTCTCCCCCGTTCAAATTCCGTAAGTTGTTGAAAACTCGCTCTCTTTCGTCGAAGAGGCATAAGTACCGACCAAGCTAACGTTTACCACAAGCAGATTACCAGTGATAACCATACAAGAATCGCTACAGCCGTCTATTTATTTGGATCCATCAGCCGTTCAGAGGGCGCTGTTCTGCATACGCATGCGCTACGGATATGAAATTTTAATCATTTGCATATCATGCTCTACTTTGCACTTCCTGAAAATTTCAGCTCTCTCGCATAAGTCCTTCATGGTGTTGCAATTTTCACAAACATGAGTTTATATATATATTGGAATAGAATCATATTAATTAATTTCAAAACAAATTCACTCAAATTCCTAAAAACACGCATACTTTGTTTGGATGACTGGGTTACATGTAACAGTTGCGTAACAGAAATACTAAGAAAAAGCTTGTAATTTTGCTTTCTAATTATAGGTTTTTAATTCTAATTAATTCCAATTTCAAGTTTCAAATATTCTATATAATACTGAAGAGAATAGAGTTCTATTAATTAATTAATTAATTAATTAATTAATTCAAAAACGAATTCACTCAAATTCCTAAAAACATGCATATTTTGTTGGATAACTGGGCTACTTTCAACACCGTTCCCGAAAAATAACAGGTACTTTTAAAGACCAGTTGTGTAGAAGAAATACTAGAACAGCAATTCTTAACGATTATTAATCTGCAAATTGTCACAATATTGATTCACTCAATAGTTAAGGAATTCGTATAATGTTACGTTCGTTCCGACATTCATTTCAACATTGTCATTCATCAACTGTCTTTTTCATTAATTTAATCTTCGATAGTGTCGCGATTAAGATGTCAAATCAGAATAAATCACTGTGTGAACGAAATAACTTTTTTTTCATCATCTAAATAAGCATTCTGTTGACAACTAAAAAGGAAATGTCACAAAGCAATGCATTTTTATTGTCGCTGTGACTAACAGAAGAAAAAGATTCCTACACAGACAGGACACAGACAGGAAGAATATTAACCGATTAGGGGTAGTTTAGAAAATTAAAAATATTACCCGTTTCGAACATTAAAAATATTACCCGTTTAGAACATTAAAAATATTACTCGTTTAGAACATTAAAAATATTTCTATACACCTAAAATTAGGCTAAAGAATTATTACTCGTACAGAAATAGTATTTGGATGAAAGAATATTTCTTTAATAGAGATATTAGTCTGAATAATGTAACTCAATAGTGATAGTGTTAGACAGATGGAATATTACTCGAATAGAGATAGTATTAGGCTGTTGGAATATCACTCGAATACAATAATAGATATTTAGAATATAACTAGATAAGATACACAAGAAATAGGACATAAGAAACATTACTCCTACAGAGATAATATCATACTGGAATATTGGAAAATTACTCGGATAGAGATAGTATTAAACTACAGGAATATTACTAGAATGGAGGTAATATTGGACATAATATTACTTTAATAAAGACAGTACAAGACTATAAGAATATTGCTCGAATAGAGATAGCATTAGACGTAATGTAACTCGGACAGTAGTATTATATTGAGTGATTATCCCTCGTTTAGAAATATTCCTTGAATAGAGATAATATCAGATAAAAGAAATAATACTATTAAAAAAAAGCCACTTATTAAACATCAAAAGAGACTTGGTCCATTGACATGGATTGCGATAAGGAAAGCATTATGTTGATTAAAATTCTCGACATTGTTAAAATTTACACTTCCGGCATCTTCTAAGGAGAAGAATAAAGTTCAGTGCCTGCCATTTGAAATTTTTTTTCTTTTTTTTACATTCAATGGGATATCTGCAAGTGACGTAGTGTGGGTATTTCGATCCTGATTGGTTGTTAGAACGTGGCACTAATTTACGTTAGCATACTTTCTTCTAGCAATTCTTCCCATTCTATCTCGAGTAAGACAAACTCATCAAGTCTCTTAAGTAACACATTTTAAATTCTTTCACAAAGATTCGTGCTCAAAGATTTCAATTCTTTCATTATTTACACAGAGATTTAACACAAAGACAGGCACCAAGCCACGTGGAACATACACAAACAAATTATGCATCAAAGTTACCTGGTACACAAAATGAACATATATCGCAGTTACAAAAAAATAAATCTAAGTGAAGTAAAAGAAGTAGACGAGAAAGAATTATATTTTAACAAAGTCGATGTGCGATACGGCTATGTATTTTAATTAACATTCTAACTTATGTAAAGAAGCATAGCTCAATTTTAATAGGCCATTTTGAAGATAAAGATTAGCTGGCGCTAACGTCATAAGTCACATGTGTGGGTATGGGAAATCTTCTTGAAGTGCAAGTACCCAATTGCTGTCACACTGGCCAAAGAAATTATCAATTTGTATTCAAATAATATTAGTTCAATTAAAAGCAAATAAATTCAAGCCTTTGTGGCTCAGAGTAATTTTAACCAAAAAGTTTAGTTTCAGCACTGTGTTCAGTGCGAATCGAGTGCGGAATTCGTACCGACCAGCTATCGCAAGGATCCGAACCAGGTACACCTCATTGGGAGGCGAATGCTCTATTCCCCGAGAAACCACGACTCCAAGTAAATTAATTGTCAATCATTTTCTATAAAAAAAATTAATTAGTTTTTCGTAAAATAATGCTATTTTTTCTGGAATCAGTGGTTAAGTAGTAAGATTCGCTTAGCATTGTAAAGGTAAACTTTATCGGAAAAGAATAATAAAATACGCTATTTTTAACTAAATTTGTTGCTAACAAGTTGTAACACTATTTTTAATTTTAATTTCAGTCGTGGATCATAAAAGTTTCAGAAGAAATTTTTATAGTACAGTTGCATTTAAAAGTAATCAGTATCAACTTGCTAATATTTCTTCATACTGACCCAGATTGAATCCAGTTCCCATCATTGGAAGGCGAACGCTTTATCCTCTGAGCCATCACGAATCTGTCAACAAAATTACTTTTTATTTTATTTTATAACCGTCCTTGAACAGTCGATCGAATTTTTTGGGATTACGACTACTAATGTTCAACTCCGTAGTTTTGTAATTTTGAACCCGATCAAGAAGACAAGAGAACTTCTGGATTAAGTATTGAGAGAAATTTGTCTTCGTGGAGGACTTTTTGATGGAACTAGCCAGCATTTGCGTTACATGGAGAGGAAAGCCACGAAAACCTCCCGCGGTTAGCCAGATGGCAAGGAGACTCTAACCCATGATCCGTCTACCACTGAGGATATTTTATGTCAGCACGGTGGTCAGTGCAAGCCGGTCGCGGGATTCGAATCGACCAGCAATTGCTGGGATTCGAACCCGATTCGCCACATTGGGAGGCGAGAGCTCTATCCCCTAAGCCACCATGGCTCGAACAAAATTATTATCATTATTTTTAATTTTTTATTATTAATTAAATTTATTTATTTATTTTTTAATAGAACTCTGCATCTGAATAAACATTCTGTTGACCACTAAAAAGGAAAATTTGCAGGGCAATAAATTTTAATTGCCGCCAAGACTAACAAAAAAAAGATTTCCGTCGACGACTGTAATGTAGTCATTCGGTTGTTTAACATTGAGAGAGATTAAAAGAAATATCCTAGATTTTATGAGTTGTAGTTGGTCAGCAAATAGGACATAAAACAGAGACACGAGGGATTAAATAACAGGTTTAGGGAAAGTCGTTACCATTAAAAGGATTGAATAGGGAAAATTATTTAATTTCTGTGTAGGGATATTTAAAAACAATGCAGGTGAGTAAGGTCATAATATTGGTGTATCATTAGAATAAGGTAAAAAATAATGCGTGTTATCTGTTACAAAATAACGGCTACTGAAGGAACATCTGAAACACCAGTAACATTTTTTAAAACATTTAAAGGAGAATTTAAAAAATATTTGCATAATTTTATTAGTTTCTGATTGCACTAGCTGCGTTCACCAAGGTACCAAAGTGTCTTTGTTCGGTTTTAGCAAATGTAAAGTTTTTTTTCCTTGTAAGCGATCAAAGTATTGTTTATCCATGTTAAAAGTAATTGTTAATAAATATTTATTATTTTTAAGAGTAATTTAATAACGGTCGAATAATTTTTTGAAAGGTAAACAGTTTTTTTACGCCGTTTTAAACTATGTAATTTTAAATTAAGCAATATAAAATTTTAGCAAACTTTTACGAATAATTCTTACATAGTTAAACATGAAGCGAAAACTTGTATACCTTGCAATTCAATATTTTTTTACTATTATTAACACTAGAAAGACTAAAATACCTATATTGCCCAAACGCAGTCAAAATGACTGCATTGTGAAAGAATAACTAATGTATGAAGAAATTTGTTTAAAATTAATTTTTAATATATTTTTGATATTATTTTCAGTTATATAACAAGTTATTAGTAAATATCAAGAATGAAAATAATTATAAAAGTCACAAAATTCTAAGAAATTTGGACACACAGAAAATTGCTAAATAAAGTAATACAAATTAGATAAGTTAAAGAAAAATATTTTATACACATAATTATTTTTGGATAAACGAATTATATAATTGTATGCAAATTGTTTTTTGAGCGTAGGTCAAACTTCCGTCCTCTTTTATACTATTCAATCCGCTTGTTCATGTCGAACCACCAGAAATTTCCATCATTTTTTCTTAGAAATCAAATGTTGGAACGATCATGAACCACCATCACCCCAATATAGTAATTCGGACTGATTTATGATGGACCAACATGAAAAACTTAATTGTTTGATGGTATATTCCTGCTGAACCAACAAGAATTGTTATTAAACCATCAGGGAGAAGCATTGTTGTACCATTATGAACCATCACGAACTTCCATCATAGTAACTTAGAAATCAAATGTTAGAATGGTCATGAACAACCATCATCCCATTGTAGTAATTCGGATTGATTCAGGATGGGCCAACATGAAAAACTTAATATTTTGATGATATATTCCTGCTGAACCAACAATAATTCCCATTCAATCATCATGGAAAAGTATAGTTGAAACTATCATGGACAGTCTCGGACCATCATTGATTGCTGGTTTATGAGAATCAAACTTCTCTTACCAACATATGGTTAACCAACATAGCAATCAAGTAGCATTTTCCATCGTGGAATGATGGAAGTTCGTTGGCATATCAAAAACCATGAACGAATAATGGAAAATGATGGATGATGGGACCATCAAATGATGTTGGAACATCATGAATCGCACTGAAACTAACATGAACCATCAAAATATTCTGATGGGATCATCAAGAATTTTAACTTTTGGAAATGAATATCGGAATATTATAACAATACGACACCATCGTATTTTGATGGTAAAAAAATCCAAATTCCTTGTTTATTTACAGAAATTATCTTTTTTGTCTCTGGTTCCGCAACTTGATTTGAGCTAAATAATTAGTATATTTTAGGTCACCCCTATGGATCTTTAAGTTGGCAAAATAGTTCATAAAAATTCAATCATAAGATCAAAAGTTTTGCTGGATGATTTTTTTGCCCACGGTACATGAATCATTGCCACCTTAAAGCCACAGCAAGAGAAAAAGGCAAATAATAATTCTAAAGCAAAATGTGTTAAGTTCCTAGTTTTGTTAATAGGTTTAACTAATCGGAGCTAGTTTCTTTATAGTTTATGGATGGAGAACCATATAAAGCTAAGTACAGGTGGTGATAGTGGTCAAAATTCAACAGAAGACTACTTCCAATTTATTTTTATACCTAACATTGAGAAAACACCCCATCCAATATTATTATACTTGTAGTGCTTAAGATATAAACGTTTTTAAAATTTAAATTTATCTTAATTCATTTAATTTTAGCGGAGAACGTGGTTATTAAGGTTGGTACTTTACCTTTTTTAATAACAATAGGCAACAAAAACTATCAAGAAATAGCAGACGGCACTATTTTACACAAATATAGCCGGATAAGGGATAACGCTAAAAACATGGCAAACCTTACACTTTATTTATGTCGTGATATTAATTTTATTAAATAAATTTAATACTTACGACCTTTTAGAATTTATAAACTACCGAAAACTTTTATGAATGGAAAGATTACACGTAAATTGAAACATAAATCATAACAATGAAAATTACTGGAATATCAAGCCTATTCAAACGTCACCTCGCAAGCACCCTGGGAATTCTAGAAGTTTCTTAAAGTTCTTAGAATCCTGTCGTTGTTTACATTCAGTTCCTTATTCATATCACAGAGAAGCTCAGAATTAGTTAGTGTATTTTTATTATCAGTTTTAAGCACCATAAATTTACGAAATCAAAACTTGATTAATTTTATTGAAATAAAGCATAAAAAAGTCTTATTATTAGAACGATAAATATAAACGTAACATTGATAGAAAGTAATTGAATTAAACAAAATATATGACAGAGACACTAAATTATAAATTGCTAAGTCTCTATTATTCACATACGCTGCATAAAAAGTTTTATTCTAAGTGCTGCTAGAGGGCTCCACTGTGATTAGGGCTAAAAGAAATTTTGTAAAATGCGTTGCGATGACGTCAGCGAATCGTTCTTAATTATAATTTGTTCAAGCAGGCATATTCAAAAACAAAAATTTTACGATTTAAAACTTTGTTTACAAAGTAAACATAAACTTAATTAATCTTAGAGCATTAAGCTAATAATTTGAGAAGTAACCGAACCTTCTTTTCAAACAAATTCAGTAAAATAAATAAAACAAATTAAAATAGGCGGCTTTGATTTACATTATTTTTATTCCACTTATCAAGCATTCAATTAATTTCAACTCGGATGGAATATCGAGAAATAGTTAATCCGTCCCAAATATTCCTTTTTATTCCAGTTTATCCTTTCACCTAACTCATAAAAGTTAATTCACCAATGAACACCTACGATTCTGTAAAATGAAATATGTCGGCTACGAACAAAATAAAATAAAATGTAATAAACATCCTTTACACAGCTTCACCGTTGCCACGAAAATGTATGCAAAAATTGGGAGTTAATTATCAAAAAATACGCCGTAGTTTATGTAAACCGCAACTTCTACATCAAATAATTAATTAAATGTAGAAAGAAAGAAGGACACGCATAGGATAGTTCTCACGACTTAAATCCCACGGGACAAAATCTATTTCGCCTGTTTTCCGAAAATCCACTTAAATTCTAATTTGATTTGTTTACAGTCTTTGCCCAACATCGAAAGGGATTTTCAAAGGGAATGAGGTTTCATGTTAAATATCACTCATGTGTATAAATTTTTAACGGTTTTCAGAAATATCTAATTTCAGAAAGTTTGATTTAGATTTAAAGGGCGGCAATATACCATTAAAGATAAAGTAACAGTTATTTTAATTCAGTAACAGGTTCAGTAGGAGTTCGGATTCTTGTTGTTAAAAATTATAGAATAATTTGTTTGCAGAGATATGAAGTGTAAATTAATAGCAAACCTTATTACGTTACTAACAAGTATTTAAAACCTTTATTCTAATTAGTAAAGTAAAAATTAGTAAATTGATTAAGGATTTCTAATCAAACAAGGAGTAAGAACAGTAATTCTCCCATTAAAGGGTTTGGGGAAATATAATGATAAGTTTATACAGTACGTTTTTAAACTGTTTTTAAGAACAGTCTGAAAAGTAACAGTTATTTTAATTCAGAAACCATATTTGGGTATATTCATTGGCTCCAAAGATCAGTACCAAAAGTAGGTGTTTTTAAAGAAACAAAATACTTATTTACATTCTTTTTTTTCTCTTATAAAAACAGAGGAAGGTTGCACTATTATTAAGTATTTTTAAGAGCAAGCCAAGGTTGCTATTTACCATAATAAAACTATTTACCGTAAGTAGGTTATTTTATGAAATACCTCTAACCATTTTATACTGCCAACCAAATTTAAAAAGACAACATAAAAGAAATTAACTTTAACTAATGCAAATAAGTCTTTTACCTAAATAAAATGATACTTGAAACATTCATTACTCGTCCCTATACACCGAAACGAGTTGTTAGGAAAACATGGCGTCGTAAATAAATATCGTTCCGTTTACAGTCACTGTCAAAGTTTTGTGCTTTTTACAAAATTTTGATGCCGTCATCATAGAAAGCACTTATCGATCATATTTCACAATTTGTGGTGTAACTAAAATAAAATGTTCTTTCATTTAACTAAACTTTGTGATAATGAGAAACTTTGCACAAAATACTGGATAAAGATTTGCGGAGTTTTTTTACAGTGTTGATATTTTGTGGTAAAAACATAAATGGCATACTGCATGCACGCCGTTCTGACAAACAGAGATATTTTTTCCTTGTGTTTATTAGTGCAAATTAGATTGTAAACTGATCACCTTGTGTGCAAATTAGATTGTAAACTGATCGCAAAGACACGGTTCCCAGTAGAACACCGAAGTCAAACATTTCTGACTGCGGTCAGCAAGCGGGTGGGTGATCACTTTGATCAGCCTGCGTAGGGACCGAGGGTGCAGGGTATCGGTCATCGTTAAATTGTTCAACCGTAAANGCCGTTCTGACAAACAGAGATATTTTTTCCTTGTGTTTATTAGTGCAAATTAGATTGTAAACTGATCACCTTGTGTGCAAATTAGATTGTAAACTGATCACCTTGTGTGCAAATTAGATTGTAAACTGATCACCTTGTGTGCAAATTAGATTGTAAACTGATCGCAAAGATACGGTTCCCAGTAGAACACCGAAGTCAAACATTTCTGGCTGCGGTCAGCAAGCGGGTGGGTGATCATTTTGATCAGCCTGCGTAGGGACCGAGGGTGCGGGGTATCGGTCCTCGTTAAACTGTTCTACCGTAAAGTGCTCGATTTCGCTAGCAGGTCGTCGGACTACCAAAGTAAGGGAGTCATCCCTTCTGCAGAGGATCAAAATTGCGATGACATGTCTTCGGATGATCCTTAGGGATGTTGACCGTCGCCAAAAGCCCACTGTGCAGCTCTGGTGTGACGTAAATAAAGTACCTGCCTACCTACTTGCAAATTGGATTATCTCAAGGTCTTCAATTTCCTTGTATCACCCTGTACTTCAGATAAAATGATTTGACAAGCAGCAAAAAAAAAAAAAGTGTTTTAGAGTTTTTTAGTCAACAGTGCCATCTGTGGATGAAATTTGCAGCTAATACATAAATTTTGTGAGAATAAATATTTAAATTGGTTTCTTAAATCATCTGATATTTTTACAACACAAGGTAGGAACAAAAATTGTAATAGACTTGTGGGGAATAAAACTTAGCAGTAACAAACCGCACATTACATTTTCTGACCAGTATGCGAAGAATATTCCTTTTCTTTTTTTTAAAAAAAAAAGTTTATAGTTCTTAAAACGTGTTCGTTGTAACATAAAGCAAAGCATTTACTTGCATCCAGGAATGAAATTTACGTAGATATACTTTATTGTACACGGTCGCAAAAGAGACCGGTAAGTAAAGTTTTACGACGTACTTTTTTTATGGTTTGAATGAACTACACGAAACATTTAACGCACTTTATATCTGAAAGAAAAACGATCGGCACATAAACATACTGTTTACTTTTCAATAGAATAATATAGTTTTCGTGCCTTCAGTTACATATTTCTGCAAACATTGATTGGATTTGCTTTTTTAATTGTTATGTTGAATTGCATTTGGATTTTTATTTATTAATTAGGATAAAATTTCGATTTTTATCAAGTGAGATTTGGGTTGGATTTTTATTTATTAAGCTGGATTTAAGTTAACCAAAATGAAGCACTATGTAACTAAAGCAATTATTTCGGCAAAAGCGTGATTTCTGTTTTATAAGTAGAAGTTTATAAAATATATTACAATGAATCAAGATTAAGAAAAAATTCAAGTTTCAGTTTCTTTCCTTCACATTTTTGCATATTGAAGTGTATATGTTATATTGTTAAACAGGTGAAACGAATAATCCTAATTGATTTTGAAATTGAATATAGAATTTAACATTCATTAATAAATTTCAAATTAATAACGTTTTAATTAATTAAATACTTTCTTTTAGTAGTGCAGACATTTCCTCATTATGGTGTTAGATATTATTGCTCTTTAAAACTTACAAAAAGCAACATATGAATACAAATTTTTCAAAACACTTCCTGAAGATAAATTTTAGAATTTCTCAACGTTGTCACAGATTGATACTAAGGTTTCTGCAACAAAGCATGTAGGGTTAACTAACCAGTGAAGGAGCACTTAAGCTTCGCTTGCCTTTTAAAAAATCAAATTAATTTCAAAATTCGTAATTTTAGTTAAATCACAGTGTCAACATATTTGCTCCTACTTGCAAATTATGTAAAAAAAATTGTTGAGAACTTACATAATATTGCTTCAAAGTTTTGGAGGTTTAAATAACAAGTAGTAAGAAGACCAAGTGAAGGAACAGGTCTTACCAGTGAATGAACATCTAGTAAAGGAACACTTAATTTTGGTTATTTTTTAATGCTTTTTATGAATTTATAAGCCATACAAATATTTAAAAACAAGCCTATCCCTGAAATTATAACACATAAATACTTGGAAAATGTGAAATTTTTTTGGAATCATGAATTGAAAATTAAAGTGTCAACATATTAACACATACTGTTCACTCACTGGAAAATCTATGCCCAGTAAAGGAACATGCCTGTTCCCTCACTGGTTTGTAATTTTAACATACTTTTGATGCGGAACATCACTAAAGGTACAAGAAAATTAAAGTTTATCTTTCATTTTCATTAATTTAGAACAAAATCCAGTAAAGGAACACTTGTTCCTTCACTGGTTTTTCATCGTTTGGTGATCCAGTGAATAAACACCCCCTTATCTCAGTACTTTATTATGCTATGATGCTTAAAAATACAAAACGTAACTTCAATAACTATAGTTTGAATTCTCTTTTTCACAGTGAGAAAAATAAAACTATTACATGCAATTAATTCCAATTCAAACATATAAATACATACACTAACCTTATAATTTTTTCAAAGAAACAAGGTGTTGCAGAGATAATAACAAATTCAGAAATTTTTCCAGAGAAGTCTATTTGACCAGGTAATCCGAAACATTGCTAGATGGCTTCCTATTGTTTGGCAGTAAGCCATTGTTACCAATCAATCTAACGAAAAACTTTCAAATTTTTATTTTTAATCAATATATATATCCTTCACTGGGTAGTGTTCCTTCACTGGTTGGTTTACCGTACACTGGTGTAAGAAATTAAGAGAATTTGCAGACTTGGTCAATTATCTCAAGAACTACTGGACCGATTTTGATGAAACTTGATATGAACATACATCGATACAATACAAAACAAATAACCATTCAACAATTGTAATACACTCGCATGATCGAGAGTACCACTCGTTGGAGTCGGGAGATATGAAATTGCCACTAGATAATCCATGCCAATTGCCACAAGAAATGATAAACTGCCTTATTTCAAGTGTGAAATCACGCTGCAAGACTTGTATATCTGTAAGAGGGGACCATACCCCAGATAACCCATTTNCTATTGTTACCAATCAATCTAAAGAAAAACTTTCAAATTTTTATTTTTAATCAATATATATATCCTTTACTGGGTAGTGTTCCTTCACTGGCTGGTTTACCCTACACTGGTGTAAGAAATTAAGAGAATTTGCAGACTTGGTCAAGTATCTCAAGAACTACTGGACCGATTTTGATGAAACTTGATATGAACATACATCGATACAATACAAAACAAATAACCATTCAACAATTGTAATACACACGCATGATCGAAAGTACCACTCGTTGGAGTCGGGAGGTATGAAATTGCCACAAGATAATCCATGCAAATTGCCACAAGAAATGATAAACTGCCTTATCTCCAAGTATGAAATCACGCTGCAAGACTTGTATATCTGTAAGAGTTTCATACCTTCCAACTCCAACGAGTATTACGCACAATCACGTGTGTGTATTACAATTATTGAATGATTATTTGTTTTCCGTTGCATCAATGTATGTAGATATAAAATTTCATTAAAATCTGCCCAGTAGTTCTAGAGATAATAGACCAAGTTTGCAAATTTTCTTAATTTCTTACACTAGTGTAGCTCTAAGGTATTTTTCTTTTATTAAGCTATTTTATATGAATGTATCTAATGCAATACTCTCAATGATTATTAGTTTTATTGTCGCACATGGCGCCATTGTCTGCTGGTCTAGGACTAAATTGGGCTCCATCAGATTTGATCTTAACGAACTGCAATTAATGGTTTGTGTAGCCTTGTCAGAATGTCTTATCACCACGCCACGATCACACACCACGGCTGCGATTGAGACAAGCATAGGAGTTAAATCTTGACTGCAATGATGTGCGTCAAGAAGAGCTTCATAAGCTAAACAGGAATAGTTTGAGGAAGATTATTGGTCTTCTCACACCTTCAGGAGGCACCTTTACATTACTTATATTACACCTATTGTATTCCTATTAGTCATGGTTGTCATCCTGAGGAGGAGTCTTCACGACACACTTTTTGTGAATGTAAAGTATATTCTGCTCAAAGATTTCAGCATCTGGGACAACATTGTGAACTACTTGATATTTCTGTGAGGTGTTATAGCCTGGGAACTACATGATATTTCTGTGAGGTGTTTGCTGAACTTTGTTTCAGCTATAAAGCTTTTCCACTAGTCATGATCTTAGGTTTAGGAACAATAGATCTCTGATTGATGTGCCTTGCTCCTTGAAGCTGCCCAATCTTTAAGTCTAATCGAATGCAATAAGGGAGAGTGTGATTACATATCGTCTGCGAGTTTTTTTATTCTAGACACAACTCAAAATGCCTGTTCAAGCAAATGGACACAGCTTGAAATTCGTGTTTGGACACAGCAAAAAATGCGCCTTTTCATTATTCAATCCAAATATAACAACTAAGCGAGAAATTATTTACTCAATTTACCTTATTTAGAAACTCATTTCTTAAAAACGCATTTCGAGCAGTGTCTATTTTTTTAAAAATGCATTTCGAGCTGTGTCCATTTAAAAAAAAAATTTCAGCTGTGTCCATTTAAAAAAAAAACAACGTATTACGAGCTATGTCAATTTTTTTAAAAATGTATTTTGAGCTACATCCATTTTCTAAAAATACATTTCAAGTAGTGTGCACTTTTTTAAAAACGCATTTTGAGCTGTGTCCATTTTCTTAAGCACGTATTTTGCGTCCGGAAATAAAAAGCTCACAGACGATATTTTTTTAAAAACAATTATTTAACATTATCGTCCATAAGAAATTAGGTGACTCTAACGGAATGTCTTAATTTTAATTAAAAGATCTCAATTGTTTCCTTAATTAAAGAAGTAAATGGCTTGAAGTTAAGCTAAATTAAAATTTCTAAATGAGCAGAAGTAACAATACAACTCCACTTAACAGCACATGTAATGCGATTCAAGACTGCTTTTAGGTGATAGAGTAGATTGTTAAGAGGCGCGTTTTATTTAAATCCACCAACTAATTTATTTTACTTGGATTTAAAAATAAAAAGAGAAGGAAAAAAAAAGACAGTCAATACTCTAATCGTGTTTCTATTTTTTAGTATGATTCCCGACTTCTATGAAGAACGAAAAAAAGCTTTTGCTCTTATTTGTATTTTTCTTGTCAATTAGGTTTTGTTTCATTCTGCTTTAATACTTTCTTTGTTAAATAAAAGGAAATCGATTAGAGACAGTGACGTAGTTTTGGGGAGGGTTTGGGGGACAAAACCCCCTTTCGAAATTAAACACTACTTGATTAATGAACTAATAACTAATGTAGGGTAAGTAGGATGTAGATATAAAAAACTTTTCATTATATATATATA
>NC_092210.1:6418925-6466543 GCF_043381705.1 Parasteatoda tepidariorum
ATATAATGCAATAAAATAAAAATCATTGCTCCTGCACCCCAGAGCCCAAGGTCAAGAAAACTGAGATGGGCACAGTCGGCCTTGGCCCTCTTAATGGGCTGTCGCGCCACTGAGTTAGTTAGTTATATATATATATATATACACATTATATATATATATATATTAGAATGAGATAACTTATAACCCCTTTAACACATTAAAACTACGCCACTGATCAAAGAAAACTACAATGCGGTAAAATCGTTGATAATTTTAATTATTCCTGGATTAAAGTGTTATATTATTAATATCAAATATATCCCACCTTTTATTAAATGAATAATACATTTTCTTTCATCTTTGTTTTCGTGAAAGACATATTGCCTAATGTTCTTTAGTGTACGAAAATTATTTTAAAAGAGAATCTTCATTTATTGCTAGCATCATTTAATAATTTAATTCATTCAATAAATTAATCGGTTTTCAATTGTAGACACTATGCGTTTCTCAAAACGTCACTTTCCTTCTTTATTATTTATATAATTGTGAATAACTTTGTCATAAGAGAACATAAAAATATTTTAATAGTATGAAAAGAAACAACTAAACTCTTAATCGCATACCTTTTACTTGGTAATCTAATATACAATATCATTTTCGTTTGCCCAACCCAAATTACTATTTTTTTAATACAATAAATATACGGCAAAATTTTTTATTTATTTTTTTAAAACTGCGGAAAATTTAACCACAGTTTGATTCTTGTTAATTTTCGCTGATTATTTTCACAAATTTAAACTCATTCGGAGTTCTACTTAACGAACTTCCATTTTGCGCATTTCTCTATTTTGTGATTTTTTTCGAGGAACCAAGAACATTTTGGATATTCCTTCGTAAAATAACTTCCAAACAGTGAAGTGAGTTTTCTATTTAACGAACTTTTCTTTTAGATCCGCTTTCCTTATTTTCCAAAATATTTCAGAATATTTCAAACTTGTTAACGCATTTTAAGGATGAAATGACCTTGAATGGATTTTCGAACACACTTACCTAGTAAAATCCCTTTCTCTTTTTATTTGCCTTTCAAACGAAAAACAGTAGCAATTAAACAGTAGCAATTTATAAGTAGCAATTAAACTTAAGAACGCATGCGGTAATGTATGTTTAATAAATGCAGCTGTAATTTTATACATAAATTTAGCTTTTTTTTAGCTGCAAATGTAGCATGATAGTGTAACAGTGGATAATGTTTTGCTCTACCCTTTCCATGCAAATTTCTTTCATGGTTAAGATTTATAAAATAAATAGTAGATACTAGCTTAGAAGATAAAGGCGTATTAATTGTTATTTTAATTATGTCTAGTGTTTATGAATTTAAAACTTGTTTTGTGTAGTTTAGGTATTTCCAAAGGTGATTTTCTCTATAACGAATTTCCCATATAACGAAGTTATTATCGGGATTTAGCGACTTCGTTAAATAGAGGTCCGACTGTATTTCAATTTTTTTCTTATTATTTCGTTAAATATCTTGCAGCAGAGGTTCATTATAGTAGAAATATACAGTAGAAGTTCATTATAGTAGAAGTATTCCTAGAAGTATACACGGCAATGTATACTTCTTGGACATTGTATACATTGCCGTGACTGACAGTATACGTTCTCGGGTAAGATTTATCATTTTTGTGTTTTCTTTTTTTGTCTATTTTAGTCTTAGTACTTTTCAATACTGAATCCTATTGATACACGTTTATTCTCTTAACCATCGATAGTTATGCTACGGATAGTAGTGATTGCAACATTCTATCATGTAAATTTACACATCATATGTTTAAATAAATTGAAGCTTTCGGCGGATGGTAATCATTGAAAGAAACGAATAGTGATTTCACAATTGTTTAGCAAAATTCTTAGATTCTATTCTTACATAAATTATAATTAAATACAACTTTCAATTTTGAAAAGCAGCCAAATTTGGTGATAAAATCACTTGAAGATGATGCAAACAGGTTGCCGTGGTAATGCTTAAAGGTTAGCTTTGCCACGAGTCTGGTTGAATAATATCCAGACGAGAAAGTACCAAAACCATTTGATCAAGGGTTAAAAAAAAGCGTTGTTAGGAAAAATATAAATGTGTCACATTTTTATATATAAATAAAGAAATTTTTATTTTATTTTACAACCGTCGTAAAACAGCCGACCCAATTTTGGCTTCGCGACTACTAATGTTCAACTCCGTAGCCTTCTAATTTTGAACCCAATCCAGTTGATAAGGAAACTCCTGGATCGAGGATTGAGAGAAATTTGCCTTCGTGGAGGACTTTTCAATGGAACTAATCCGCATTTGATTTACTTGGAAAGGAAAACCACTAAAAACTCCCACGGTTACTCTGACTTTAACCCATGATCCGACTACCACTAAGGGTATTTTCCATCAGCACTGTGGTAGGTGAAAGCCGGGGGCGGAATTCGTATCGACCAGTGGGATTCGGACCCGGTTCATCTTATTGGAAGGTGAATGCTCTATCCCCTGAGCCACCATGGCTCTCTAGGAGGTATTTCATTTTATTTTATAACCGTCGTGTTGTTGTTGTTGAATGCCTCCATTGGCCAGCAGTGTTAGACCAGATTCATGACGTTATACACCCTCAAAAAATCCAACACCGTCCATGAATCATTTGCTAAATCCTGCTTGGTGAGCCCCTGGCACGCGAGGATGTGATGAGGCGAAGCCTGCTCTGAAGAACAGTTGTTACAAATTTCACAGTTCTTGGATCCTTCCGAAAATTTTATTGATTTAAGGTGAACACTTCGAAAGCGGGCAAGAATAGTTTGTTCCCGTCTATTAAAACCATGGGCTAGGAGGGAGCCTCCAGGTCAAGTACACTGATACCATGGATGCTTTGGGGGGCATTCCAAGTGGTCTTGTTTTTGTGTTTTATTTTTGAGAAGATTTCCAAAAAGGTGAGGGGTGCCGACGACACAGAGGCCTCGCAAACACCAGCTTTAGCCAAAGTGTCCGCAATCTCGTTACCTTCAAGATCGACGTGGGAAGGTATCCACTGCGTTTGAATTTGATGCGCAATGGAAAGCCGTTTTAACTTTTTGAGTATTGACACCCCAACACTATCTCTCACGCTTTGCCTATTGGTCAAATGCTGTATTGCACTTCTGATGTCAGACAGAACCCATATCTCGTTTCCACTGGGAAGAAACACAAGAGAGTCAAGGGCTTCATCAATGGCTATAAGCTCACTGCGAAATACTGAGCAGTAGTCGGGATTTCTCTTCTGAATTTTTATGTCATGGTCTTGCAATTTGATGTAAATTCCACTGCCAGATCGATTACATTCGTCTCTGCTGTTATCTGTATAAACCTGAACTGCATCACCTCTCCAATTCTCCCAAGAGCTAGTTGCTTTAGATAGGCAGAAAGATCTGTCTGTTTGTTCACCGTCGTTGAACAGCCGACCCAATTTTTGGGTTTAAGACTACTAATGTTCAACTCTATAGCCTTGTAATTTTGAACCCAATCCAGAAGACAAGGGAACTCCTGGAACAAGTATTGGGAGACATTTGCCTTCGTCTAAGACATTTTGAGGGTTTCAAGTAAAGTAATTGTCAATCATTTTAGATAAAAAAAATTCATTACTTGTAAGAGAATGATGCTATTTTCTCTGAAATCAATGGTTAAGAAGTAAAATTCGCTTAGTTTAATAATGTTAAAATTTATCGAAAAAAAATATAATATGCTATTTTTAACTTAATTCAAAATAATAAAATTCTTACCTGGTTCGATAGCTAAATATTTTCGCGTTCTGTTGGAAATTAATTCGTCTTTAAAGTTAAGTTTCCCAAAGGAAGATGCTGGTATTTCCATGCGTTCTTCTTCAAAAATATATTACCCGTCACATAAGACCTGCAGGAAAAAAAATTATTCATTAAGACTAGGCAATTTTATAGAGAATTGGGTACTTTCAACTCGAGATGAAGAATACTGGTAAATCACGTGGTTGTGCATGACATGTTGTTACAGCTTGATTATAAAGCAAAGTAAATTTTCAGATCGGATTTTGGTACCTGCAAGTTACGCCACGCGTGTGTGTCAAATTTGACAGGATGCTGAATTGTGGTATAAACAAGTGTCGCTTTTTCCCCCATGCTTGACACCGCTTGCAGGTATCCAATTATCAAACCAATATTCATAATAAGTTTTCTACAGAACAGAGTTGTACGCATGCCGGGATAGCCTGGTTGGTAGGGCATTGGGTCTATGTTCAAGAGGTCGTAAATTCAATCCTCGCCGGTCGAAGACTTCCAGTGTAGCAACTGGTGACTGGTGCACGTTAAGTTTGTTGGGTCACAAAGTCCTTTAAGTTCCCATAAGAAATCAATACCTGTGGGGGTACTGAGCTGGAGATTTTATTTAATATTTTATAACCGTCGTTGAACAGCTGACTCAATTTTATGGGTTTACGACTAATATTCAACTACGTAGCCTTGTAATTTTGAACCCAATCCAGAAGACAAGGGAACTCCCTGATCGAGTATCGGGAGAAATTTGCCTTCGTGGAAGACTTTCGGATGGATTTAACCGGCATTTGCGTTACATGGAGAAGAAGACCTCCCACGGTTAGCCAGACGGCAAGGGGTCTCTAACCCATGATCCGTCTACCACTGAGGATATTTCACGTCAGCACTGTGGTCGGTGCAAGCCGGAATTTGTATCGACCAGCTACTGCTGGGATTTTGAACCCGGTTCACCTCATTGGAAGGTGAACAAAAAAAACATGTTTAGAGTTTTATTATTTCGGTCTTAATAAAAAAAATTGAGAACGAGAATAGTTTCTTAATTTTTATAAGCATCGGGAAGGAAATTCGTCTCATCAGTTATTTTGCGAAGTAATTGTCATTCTACAAATTTTTATTTTCTTATTTTCCTCCGAATTATTTTTAAACGAATGAGATGGTGCACTAAATTAAAATCAGAATATGAACGGAATAAAATGATACAGTAAAATATAATTGGAATATGAACTGAATGAGACAGTGCACTAAAATGTAATCAGAATTTGAACAGAATAAAATGATACAGTAAAATATAATCGGAATATGAACATAATAGAATGATACAGTATAATATAATCAGAATACAAACAGAATAAAATGATACAATAAAATATAATCAGAATACGAACAGAATAAAATGATACAGTACAATATAATCAGAATACGAACAGAATAAAATGATGTAGTATAATATAATCAGAATACGAACAGAATAAAATGATACAGTAAAAGATAATCAGAATACTAACAGAATAAAATGATACAGTACAATATAATCAGAATACGAACAGAATGAGATAGTACAAAATAATATCATAGAACCACTAGTGGTTTGCGGGACAAGCGTTGAAAATCCCTAGTTTAAAGTAAGGTTCTTTTAATGCCTGGATTGGATTCAGAATTACTGGGTTAGCAATTATCTTAAAAAGAGAACAGCTGGTGGTGAAATAAAATAATTCCTTGAATCAAAAGTAATAGAATTTTTTCTTTTAAAAAAACAAGAATGTACTGATTCGAATCTTTTCATCATTAGCTTTAGACAAGTGTACTTTGGAAAACGATTACGTCTTTCCCATTTCCAAATAAATTGGAATCCGAAAATAGAACAGTTAAATCCACAGAAGCGACGGCGTAAATAATCTATCAGATAAAATTGAGGGGGAAAAATAATTCAGTTTATAAAACTCCCCCATAAATATTTAATAGCAAATTGGGGATACTTTCAAACAGGATTAAGTAAAGCAAAACGATTTGAAGATTAACATATTATCTCATCATTTTGCGTTTCCCCAATTTTAAGCTTCTTTAGAAAAACATTCCACACGAAAAAAACGTTATTTTCTGAAAGAGTCTACTCATTTTGTTCTTTCTTCTCGAAGGAAATATTTTTCGAGAACGAAGTCTGCGAGAAGTTGATGGGAAAAGTCAAGTTTCATTGGGTTTCATCGGAGCAGAAAAAGTTTCCCAAATTATTCTGCCAAACGATCTTTCGGAATCGATCGCCATTTTGTGCTGTTTTTTCACAACAATGTTTTTTTTTCTTGATAGAGGAAACAAACATAATTTTTTTATTGCATGCTTGCATATTAAATAAAATATTTAAAATAAACGTTTATACAGGGTATATGTGTAAAACCTAACTAACCGACTTTGTCCAAATAATTCCAAACACAAACTGTCTTCGGAATTCGATCTCCATTTTGTGCGTTTTTCCTCTATAAAGGAAGGAAATGTAAAAAATTATATTTCATATTATAAGGCAAAATATTTTAAAAAAAAATATGCCTAAAGAAGCTGAGTAAGAATTAACCGACATCGTAAAAGTTATTCCGTAAATAACTTTCGAAATTCATTCGCTATTTTTTCACAACAATTAATGCTTTTCTTCTAAAAAGGAAACAAATATAAGATAGAATATTTAGTATTATATGCAATGCTTATATATAAAGCAGGATATTAAAAAAAACAAGCTTTATATAAGCTGAGGAAGTACTAACCGAAAGTTATTCAGCTAAATAATCTTAAGAATTCAATCCCGTTTTATGTTCTTTCTCACAATAGTGTTTTTCCTTTATAGAGAAAACGAATATATCGAGCTATATATTCCAGATGTTATAATATGCGCATAAAAAGGATACAAAATATTTATAAAATAAGCTTATGCAGGACTAACTATCCGACATTATAAAAATCATTCTATCAAACGATATTTCGAAATTCAATCGATATACTTTACTTATTCTCACAACATTGATTTTATTCATCGAGAATGCAAATATAAAAAATTACGATTATACAACCGTACATTTAGCTCTGGAAACGATTATCCAGCGCTAAATGTACAGTTGTAGTGAAAGAATTTCAAAATTTTCCAAAGGCAACTCCCAATTTCTTCATAAAATTAATGTTAAACCCAGTAATTATAAATACTAAATATAGTAACTCCAAATGGAGAATCGAACAGTACTTTCAGCATCGTGGCACTGGCGGAGATGAAGATACGGGTATTTTATAAATTTTACGTGAGTCAGTGGTTCAGTTTCTACTGAACACGTGGTTTGACATGAAAGGGAAGGAAGAGAAAAGCACAGAAATTTGTATGCTGCATCTTGCTATCTTCCCCTCCGTCTATCGTCACCATTATTTGAGCTAAAATTATAGTTCCAGCTACATTTTGAAATTAAAAATTTTATTTAACCCTTTCGCACAGGACGGGACATGTGCTGTCCCAGTCCATGGGTGAAAGCCCTTATATAGCAAGACGGAAAAGAGAAAAACCTGGTACGTAAAACATTTCATTCATGCATTTTTTTCGAAAAAAATGAAATATCTGTAACTATCAAGATTTCTTTTATAATTCTGGCATATATATAAAACTGCTTCTTTTCCAAGATAAAGTAGATATTGTTGAAAAATTTAAAAAAAGAATAAGTAAACTCCTCCCCAAAACTAGCTATAACTGAAATGGTTTTACTACCAGCCTTTCCTCTTTTCCGTCTCGCTTTCACCGTATTGAAAGGGTTAAACAGTTTTGTTTGATGTTAGGTTAATGTTTTTACGTTTCAAAAGAGATACAATATGCTTTGATCCTTTAATTTACCATTTTCTTTCATTTAGAACTAAAACATAATAAGGCAGTTCGAATAAAATAAAAAAACACACAAAAAAAAGGAATGCATTTTTGACCTTTGATCGATTCGCAACATTAGGCTAGTATTTTATTAACATACTTCTGAAAGTAACACATTACTTTCGGAACAGATACGGTTATGTAACCCATCCAAAATTTCTGCAACAGAAAGTTCTAGCCATTTCTAGAAGAAACATCTCGCGTTGAAAGTTTTATAAATTTAAAGTGTTAGGCCCATTTATCTACATTTTTCAAATCGGAGAAGATGATTCGATGAAATTATGTTTAGAAAATATAATTTCATCGAATCAGTTCGTTTTTTCACTTCTAAATATGATGGATATTCCTTTACACTAAATAAACTAGCGCAATATGAATATCTATGAAACTTTTTTATTCATAGCACAAAGTAAAACTAAACAAATGAATTTTTTAAAAGCTCCATCGTGTAATAATTTCTTGTCTAAATTTATATCTCCGAAGAGATTTTAAAATCACAATGATTACGAATACGAAACTATCCATTTTCTGTGTCATATGATTTTTTTTAATGGAATGCCTGCAAATGGCGTAGTGTGGATGTCTCGATCCTGATTGGTCGTTAAAACGCGGCATTTATTTACGTTAGCAACTGATCTCAACCATTCGATTTCGAGTCAGCCAAGCCTGTCAAGTATCAAATATCTTAAATGACACATTTTAAATTCTTTCACAAAGATTCTCTCTCAAAAATTTCAATTCTTTCACTACATATTTCTTACTTAACACAAATACAGGCACGAAGCCATCTTTAGCATAAACAATCGAATCGTGCATCGAAGTTGCCAGGTACACAAAACAAAAATATATCAAAGTTACAATAAAATACATAAGCAAGTAATAAATTAATAGTTAAGTAAAAGAAGTAGAAGAGAAAGAATTATGTTTCAACTAATTCCACGTGCGATACGGCTGTGTATTTAATTATAGCTTATCGTTAATTAACATTTTAACTTACGTAGAGAAACTTAGCTCAATTTTAACACGCCCTTTTGCTGAAAAAGATAAACTGGCACTGACGTCATAGGTCACATGTGTGGGTATGGGAAGTCTTCTACTTCTTGAAGTGCAAGTACCCAATTGTATTGAAAGGGATGCTTTTTGAAAATAAAATACGCAAATTAAATACATAGCCTTTTAAATATACACTCTTTCAGTTTTTACAGAGAAAAAAAATAAGTAAATAATACTTAATCAAAAAAAAATGTGTGTTTAATAATGAAAAACAGTGGAAATTATTTTTAATTTCTCACTATTTACAATAATTTTCTAAATCACCCGTTACTTGAGTATTTTTGTTTCGTTTCAATTTTATTATCAATTACACAAAATTTTAACCCCAACAACAATTTTTATCTCAGTAACGTTAAATAAAGTCACGATGTTTGACTTTCAAGAGAATCTGTTCGATGACGAGGTTAAAAACTAGGCTAGACTCTAACTGAAGAACAATGTTAGAGAGCTGGTATGACATAGGTATAAGGGAAATATAGCTTTTACAGAAATGTATTGACCAACTAGGTGACTTAGTAAAGATCTAAACAAACATTCATTTTCGTAAACTTTTTATTTATTTATCATTATTATTTTTTAATTAGACCTCAATTCGGGGATTGTTCTTTCTTTTGCATTTTCGCTAGTTGATTTCAAAAGAATTTTTCTTCGTTAAAATCGTCGTTTACTTTTTCAGAATATCTAACAATTAATATATTAATTCCAATTCCTATACATAACTTCCAAAGTCTATTAAATACTTAAGTTTTTATGAATAAAATAATCACCTACTCATTTTAAATCAAATTAGCTTAAATAATGAAGTAATATAATGGTTATCTGAAGTAATAAAGAGGTAACACATATCGCAATAATAACTGAAGTCTTTAACAAGATGCTTTTAAAATGGTGCACAAGTTCTTCGACTAAATGACTTTAGTTTACTCTATCAGATCTTTAATTGAGCCTCCTCTTAAAATCTTTCATTAATTGAACGACATGCTTTTGGGAATTGAAGTGAAATACCTGACGAAATGCCCGAAATGACTTTGATATTCCCTTTAAAGAATCCTAATTCTACTTTTGTGTTCTGTGGAAATAACGGTAATTCAATTACAGATTTCTAAATGAGATTTTAATTGGAATTAAAATAATTTACTTATTTAATAGTTTTAAAAAATAAATTACTTTTCAATAACTTAAATGGAGATTTAATTTCCAGTATAAGAATTCGTTTTTTTTATATTGTATTTAACATCTTCAGAAAAATAATTAATATCTTTTAAAAATTAAATAACAAACTAATGAGTTTAAACTAAACTCATTCCATGTTAAAGGTAATAGACAATGCGATTGAAACAAAGCATTTAAGTAAAACCTAGATCACATATCATAAGGTTTCAGCTACATATGTACTTATTTACCGAAGAGTCATTACATTATGACCACCCTCCATCTATAACAATGGGCTCGCCCAGGTTTTCATGGTTTCTCGCCCAGGAAATTTTTTTTCATGGGGCAAATTAGGACCCATAATCCTCATGGAACAATCCCTGACGTCTGTAAGCTACTTGAACATAGTTGCAGACTAGGTTCACCCATTCATGGCAACAGTTTTTTCTGCGGTGGACGGTGTTTACCAACAGGATAATGCACCATGTCATAAGGGTTGAATCGTCGAGGAACATTCCAGTGACTTTCAAGTCATGTCTTGGTCCCCAAATTCTCCAGACCTTAATCCAATAGAGCATTTGTGGTCCCACTTGGAAATTCGTGCTGTCTTTCTACCTCCTCGCAATGTGAGGGAATTGTAGGACCAGTTGGTGGGCGCTTGGCACCAGATACCTCAGACTACCTATCAGCACCTTGTGGAATCAATGCCACAGCGGTTGCTAGCAGTTTTGAGGGCTAAAGGTGGTCCTACATGACTCCACAGACTAGTTGATCCCAGAAGACAAGTCCCAGTATTTACTGCAATGCGTAACTCACGGTATCCGAGCTCGTGAAGTCATTGAAAGTTTTCCGCCAACAGCGGAAAACTATAAAAGTAACTCAAGTATGGAAAGCAATGCATCAGACATGTACAATGATTCTAATGAATTGATAATTGATGAGGAAGCCTGTGCAAGTATGACTCAGACACCTGATGCAGAAGATAGTTCTCTTCTGATGACTTCAGAAGATCCATTTATAGCTGCTGCCTCTAAAGTGTCTGATGTATCAGAGCTTGCTGAAGTTGATACACAGACCACTGAAGTGCCAATTATAAATAACTCACCTGATAATTTAGACATGATAGACTCCTCCGAGATGGTTGATGAATTTGATTCCTTACCCTCTAGTCCTGGTTTGCCTGAATTGCCAGATCTAATATCTACAAATTCTGATCTTGCAGAACAATTACACTATTCAGACTTGGTGAAGAAATGTAGACGACCTTGTTGGGTCGAATTGGAGCGACTCTCTCAAGCTGATATTGATAGGTATACATCTTATATTGATGTAGATATCGAAAAAAGGTGCGTCATGCTAGACGACTAGCTAGACATAAAATAGCTGCAGATAAGTTTGAAGAATATAAAAACTATAGGCAAGATTTTATTCATAAGAAGCGCTCAAGGGAATGGTCTTTTGAAAATAATGATTTCGAATCCTCAAGTGATGAATGCAAGCCACCAGAGTCCCTCAGTACAGGGAAGAGAAAGAAGCGAAAGAAATTGCCTTATGAAGAAGATATAGATTGGAGTCCTACTCTGGATCGTGATGCAGACATTGACGCTTGGAGACATACAAGTTCAAGACAAAAGAAGCATGATAAGCTTAGAATCACAACTAGGAGGAGAAGAATTGAATCAGATCTAGATACGGACTCATTAGACTTTGATTACGAGGCTTACATGAATAATTACGAGAAAGAAGAGGAAAAATCTGAAAATCCTGATTCATCTGAAGATATAAATGCTCCTAAGCTAAAAGATATTTATGATCCAAGAGAAAGTTACGACCCACCCCCTAAAAAGCTAATTTCGAGCATGGTTAATACAGTGTGCACCATTGAAACTAAAAGAATAAAAAATGTAGAAAAAAGTAAGATGAAAAAGTGCAGATGGTGTGATGTCTTATTTTGCAGTGAAAATAAAAAAAAAGATATTGCTTGTGTCAATTGTAAGGATACAGTAAGTCCCAATGCATTGATGGGAAAAGCATCCATAAATTTTGAAGAGTTGAGTACCGTTCTACGTGATGCAGAAGCAGTTATCAACTCCAGACCACTCAACTATTTATCTGAAGATCCAGAGGACTTAACACCACTATCCCTAGCTATGTTCCTTCAGGACGTTCAAACGGTGGGAGTGCCTGANTACCGTTCTACGTGATGCAGAAGCAGTTATCAACTCCAGGCCACTCAACTATTTATCTGAAGATCCAGAGGACTTAACACCACTATCCCCAGCTATGTTCCTTCAGGACGTTCAAACGGTGGGAGTGCCTGAGTTAGACAATTTAGACAGCGTCAACCTGGCCAAAAGGTGCAGATATCAACAGAAATTGAGAAAGGATCTTTGGAAGAGATTTCGGGAAGAGTACCTCAGTATGCTTATTCATAAGAAGGAAAATGAAAAACCCATCAAGCGAATACAAATTGGAGATGTGGTCCTCATCGAGTGTGACAAAGGGAGATTGGACTGGCCAATGGGGCGAGTAGTGAAAGTCTTCCCTGGGAAGGACAACTCTGTTAGAGTCGTAAAATTTAAAAATGGGAGCGGCGAACTAATTCGTCCTGTGCAACGATTGCATCCTTTAGAACTCGATTTCACAAATGAAATATTTAACGGCGAACCATTTAAACAAGTAAAGGTCAATAACTTTAAAGATAAAACTTAAGTTGACAGCCTCAAAGGTGAAACTGAATTTGGAGAGATTAGAGATAATGAACGATGCACAGACTGAATGAAAACTAAATGTGGTAGAGCTGTAAGAAAACCAGCTCGTTACAATTAATTTAAGTTTTGGTAGACGTCAACTGTTGTAGCCTTCTTCTACCTTTGAATGTCTAAGAGATTTTGGGTTTGATTATTAAGAACAATCAAAGATGGGAGTGTGTCACGCGGTGTAATATACTTTAATTGTTTTTTGTGCTGACTCAAATTTCGGTGGCAACGTTTTTCACGATGCCATGTTTACGAGCGATTCTGTAACTAGAGAGAGTAGTTGAAAAAGAATAAACAAAGTTGTTTTTTATAAAGATGTCTCAATATTCCTAACTTGTTATTTATATAAGGACACAACAATTGTTAAGATACTCTACCAGAAAGTGCAATATTTTGCCGTTTTCTACTAAAAACTAGTATTTAACTAAAATAAAATTATTCTGACTCCACTTTTACAAAAAAACAAGAAACGTAACACTGTATTTTAACACAAAAATTTGTTCTATAATATCACCATAGCAACCGATGATACCAACTCGAACTTACATCTTACATATACTCGAATAGCAAATAATTTAAAATCTAGCTTACAACTTACATGCACTCAAATGGCAAATGAATAAGCGGTTTTGAGGTTAAAAAATAGAAACATCTTTTATTAACGGTGTGAAACAGTGACTAAATATTTTTATAATAAAAAGTTTCAAAATAAGGTCATATAAAGTAATTACTTTAGAATAATCGAAACTGAAAAGAATAAAAAAAATACCGTTTATGAAAGGAAAAATGATTTACCGGCAAATAACCTTTTATTAATTTTAAGTTGATAACAGTAAGAAATGGTTTTAGATCATTATCTTTTTATGAGATTACAGAGTGCGTAAACAAATTTTTCAGCAAAAAATAAGCAACTTTTAAGTATTTTTTAAGTACTCAAAAAATAATTTTAATCCCTTTCCAAAAAAAAAAAAAAATCAAAATTAAGTTTTGTGCAGTCATTAAAATTATTGTTTTCTATCTTTGAAAGTTCTTAATTAATGAACATAAAATTAACAAAATTTAAAAACATTTTCCCAAACTTCACATAATCATGATAAAATAACTAGTTTCTGATAAATATTGAAAGCAGAAAATTGTGAAAATCATGCATTCTTTGTAATTTTAAACGACAATCGACGCGGCAAAGAAAAAATATCTTTTTAAAAGATAGAAAATTAAGCACTTTTTACAAATCCCGAATAAAAGGCACCTTTAAGGGTTTTTAAAAATGTAAATCAAAAAATAGCACTTTTTAAAAACTCTGCGCACCCTGGATTAGTTTCCTTCCCATTGTTATGTGAATCAATATAAAAAGTATATTTTTGCAGTCATATCACATTAAAGCGTTGCGGCGGCTTATTCTTAAACATGAAGATGAATGGACGAATTGAGCTTACAAGTCATTTCCTTTCTAAAATTGAGCTATTTTACAATCAATACAACACAACAAAAAAGAATGAATGATCTTTTAAACGAAATTGGTAAGAAGACATTTATAAGAAAAGACAAATTATGATGATAAACGTTTTTCCCCCTCTTTATATTTATAAGGAAGAGAGACACATTTAGCATCTACGAAATACAGGCAATTTAAATTCTAGAGTAGAGCACTTTGTTTGACAACAATAGAATCGGTAAAATCCTAGAATAGTCCACCACTTGGCGGCCTTTTGAAATTTCGCCAAGTTGGCGATTATTACTGAAATCAACGTTGCATTTTGATTATTAAAAAAAAATTAAATTATTTTAAATTTGTTACCGCTTAAAAAATTTAAAAAATAAAATAATAACGAGGATTCTAACAGCAAGAGATCAGAAGTATAAATGGCGAAAAAAATAAACCCTTTTACCTCTTTTCTATCAAAATCCAACTTTTGCGTAGGTATACTTATCAGATAACCAATCAGGTCTAAGAATTTTGGTGGTGTGATTGGACGTTCAAAATAATTTCCCCGAAATATCTTCCGGAAACCCTGCTTGGCGAGATTTAAAAAAATCGCCACTTGGTGGGCTATTTTAGGATCAACCCAAAAATTCTTGACTGAATATCCGTTCAAGTTCCAAAATTAAGCAAGCAGTACTGAAAAAAATAACACTGCAAAATCCATTACTGATTGCTAACACAATTAATGAAGCAAAAATAGTTCAATTTTTTATACTAGGGGACTAAGCCCCATGTTCGCTACCGCTCACCAACCCCGATGATTGCTTCGCAATAATTGTTGTTTCTGGGCAGAAAAAAGTTTTTCTACTAAAGTAAAAATTATTCACTTAACATATACGTACTAAAAAGAATTCCGTTTGCTCATGCCGTTTTTGTGTTACGTTTGCCTTCACTTCCCACGTCCAAGTATTATTATCTATTAGTATTATAAATATTTAGATCTATTGGTGAACAGAAATTTTTTTTCCAAGTAATCGTTTTTTAAAATAACATTAATATTGTTATAACATTATATTGTTCAAACAAATTTGATGAGTTCACAACTGTAATTTAATATTTTCGTTTACCAAACGAGCAGATACATTAAATGCTATATTTGCTTGCATCTCATTGTGTATGAGGTTATTTAATGGATATCTTTAACTGTAATTTATAACAGTATATTAATGTTATTTGCGCAAAAATAATAATTGTAAGACGACTAATAAGACAGGATCACTTTTCTAAATAACTTTATCTTAAAATGTAAAGCAGAATTACATAATAATAACAAAAAAACAGCAACTCTCTTGATTTAAAAGCGTAATAATATCACTGCAGGAAAATAACTTTAAATNTGAAGCAAAAATAATTCAATTTTTTATACTAGGGGACTAAGCCCCGTGTTCGCTACCCCTCACCAACCCCGATGATTGCTTCGCAATAATTGTTGTTTCTGGGCAGAAAAAAGTTTTTCTACTAAAGTAAAAATTATTCAATTAACATATACGTACTAAAAAGAATTCCGTTTGCTCATGCCGTTTTTGTGTTACGAATTCCGTTTGCCTCCACTTCCCACGCCCAAATATTATTATCTATTAGTATTTTAATATTTAGATTTATTGGAGAACAGAAATTTTTTTTCTAAGTAATCATTTTTTAAAATAACATTAATATTGTTATGACATTATATTGTTCAAACAAATTTGATGAGTTCACAACTGTAATTTAATATTCTCGCTTACCAAACGAGCAGATGTATTAAATGCTATTTTTGCTTGCATCTCATTGTGTATGAAGTTATTTAATGGATATCTTTAACTGTAATTTATAACAGTATATTAATGTTATTTTCGCAAAAATAATAATTGTAAGACGACTAATAAGACAGGATCACTTTTCTAAATAACATTATCTTAAAATGTAAAGCAGAATTACATAATAATAACAAAAAAACAGCAACTCTCTTGAATTAAAAGCGTAATAATATCACTGCAGGAAAATAACTTTAAATGGGGGATACAAAAGTATTTATTAAAAAAAAAAACAATATCTTTATGACTTTTATTAATTTTCTGCTGATGACGACCAAAAGAATACGAATATGAATGAGGAAAAACTGGATAAGTAAGTAAAATTATTGTAAGATTTTGTCCTGCCAAGTAGGCTTTTGATTAAGTATAATTAGTAGTTCATCCCCTCAAAATAAAAATTAACTGCATTCAGAAACATTTGAAATTATACTGTTGTTCGAGGCAGAGTCATTTTAGTCAAAATTTATCACAATCAAGCAATTTTCTCCGGTACTTATTGCTTTACGTAAAAAACCTCTTTAAACAGTATCAATATTAAAGCTTCCTGGTATTGATGGAGTTGTAATAGGAATAAAATAAACTAACATAATAAATTGGAAAAATATTTGTACATTTGGTATCAATAAAAACTACGCCAATTACCATAATACCTCAAGTGCTTAGTACCAAAATTAATTGAGCATCATTGGCGTCAATAAAAATTTGGCGAATTTTAACATTTCATCTAAACGAATTAGTGCCATTTCTCTATTAATTTTTCTTTATAGTATTTAAAGTATTTAGCTTATTTTTAATTTCAGTTATTATAATCATTACTAAAATTAGTTAAGCATCATTGGAGTCAATAATAAAATAGATTTTTTTACGCTTCTTAAAAGGATTAGAGCTATTTCTTCATCCATATTATTTTTAACATAACTTATTTCTAATTTTAATTAGTAATTATTACCAAAATAAATCAAACAATAATAATATGGCGAATTGTACGTTTTTCCGTAACGATTAAATACTATTTCCTTTTAAAGTGTAGAATCGGTGGTCCCTCTGATATTTGGCGATTAGAAAACATGCCTATGTATTTACATATGAATATAAACTAAGAACCAATCACATAACGGTAAATAGAAATTGTGGTAACTCGAAGCTGACGTCATTGAAAGCAGAGACAGCAAGAAAAGAATATTTTTACCAGAAACTGAGTTCAGCAAAATTTTACAATTGAAATGTGTCGCCAAATCAAGGGGCCCCAGATTCTACACTTTAACCCTATTTCTTTATTAATTATGCTTTACAGTACATAGCATACTTTTTTCATTTCATTTAGTACTGATTACCAAGCTTAATTAAGCATCATCGACCTTCATATAGTTCGATTTTTAACGTTTCTCTTAAAAGAATTAGTACCACTTTTTCATAATTTTAATTTTTAGAAGGAGGAGGCTAAGCCCCCAGTTCGCTATCTCTCACCATCCCCAAAGATTGCTTCGCAATAATTGCATAAAACAGTTGAAATTATTCAACTAAAAATATATGTACTGAAAAGAATACTAAAAAGGAAACAATAACTATAAACAAAATTAACACCTGGTTTTAAATATTTTTAGAAGTACCGATTTGATGATGCTACCATGCTCATGCTGATCATTGAGTTAATCTAACAGTTATTGAGTTAATCTAACATTCATTGAGTCAATCTAACGAATAAAAATAATTAAATATTAGAGAATGAGCAAAAAAATTCTTTTTTTTAATAACAGCTGTAAGATTATTACATTAAATATCACTGCTTAAAGATTGCAACAGTAAATATCACTGTTGTAATCTTTAATATATTTAAAAGATATAAAATTGTATGCAGCAGTCTCATTTTTATCAATGGCGAGTCTTAAGCAAGTAAAAAAATTCAATTTTACAAAAAATTCAAAATTTTACAAAACGAACAAATAGAAAATTTCGAACGAATTTTTGAATCTGGGGCTTAATATGTCCTTTTTTAGGATGATAAGACCAAACAGTTCTTGAGTTTAAAGAGACCAAGCAGACAGACAAACTTTTTCTTATATTCAATTCCTACTATTAACTCACACTCTCCCTCTATCTTGTTCAAATTTTCAATCGTTTAGTAAAATACTTTTTATTCATCCACTCAACTTCAAATACAATTTTTTTTTAAACTTGTAGTGGATGACACTCGATGTTAAATACAGTTTTTTCAAATATTAATTCATTCATTAAATAGGGTTTAACAAAAAACGAGATGGAATTTTCTGATGGGTTAAGCGTTAGTCCATTCTATTGAGTATTGAGTATAGGAAAGTGCGGCGAGCTCTCTGCTTATCTCTTACAGCTCTGCGTTTGTTAGTCATTGTTTTAAATTTTACTCTAAGTGATTCAGTTTTTCACCTATTTTAAAGATAACATCAGTGATAATTTCTAACTTATAGCTCTATTTGAACAAAATAAATAGTTTGTTGCTCACATTTAAATATTTAATTATTTTATATTCGTTGTGTCAGATAAATTCAATAAAGAACATGACATGGTAGCACGAGTGATCCACGTCACCAAATTTGTACTTTTATGGTAGAGCCCCTGAATTAGAGTTTAGGAGCCTTATTTTATAGTTGTCANATTTAATTAGCCACAATAAAGAAGGAACGTTGCAATGCTACGTGCTACATTAACGACGTCTCTAGAGTAACTAAATGACTGTTCATATAGAAATCGCAGGTATTAGTCTCATACAACAACGCCCCCTATAGTTCATTGCGATCGCGAATTGAGTATCGAGTATAGTAAAGTGCGGCGAGCTCTCTGCTTATCGCTTATAGCTCTGCGTTTGTTAGTCATTGTTTTAAATTTTACTCTAAGTTATTCAGTTTTTCACATATTTTAAAGATAACATCAGTGATAATTTCTAACTTATAGCTCTATTTGAACAAAATAAATAGTTTATTGCGCACATTTAAATATATAATTATTTTACAGTCGTTGTGTCAGATAAATTCAATAAAGAACATTACATGGTAGCACGAGTGATCCACGTCACCAAATTTGTACTTTTATGGTAGAACCCCTGAATTAGAGTTTAGGAGCCTTATTTTATAGTTGTCTGATACCGCGCGCCTTTTTGAAGTTATACTTCTTATGCGACTTCCAACAAGGTTGCGTTAAACGTTTAACGCTACATTTTTATTGGCCGGGATATCACGTGGTAGGATCCAGTTTTCCCTCATTCATTTCCATATTGTTTTAGTTCTCACTAGCATAAAAGTCATAAAAGTATTGGGTGAATTCTCACCAAATTATCAAAAAAAAAAAAAAAAAAAAAAANAAAAAAAAAAAAAAAAAAAAAAAAAAAAAAAAAAAAAATGCTCACAAAATTATCTTCATCGCAGCTGATGCTTTACATCCAGCGTTCAGTACTATTTCATATTGTTTTACAACACATGATTTTAGCCCCTCTGGTGGGAAAGACTTTAAAACAAAACTTACAACAATTACTTTTCTCAACAACTGAAATTCAGAATAGTGTGATTAAGAAAAATATGCGAATTGTTTGCAATTTCAAATTAATATTGAAATGCACAGGTTTGGAATTTTCTACAGTTAAAAGTTTTCGGAACTTCAGTGTTCATTAAAGTATACAAAAGCTAGACGTTAAGAACGTATCTAATGAGCGAGCAAAGCGAGCATCGGATTGCGAAGCAATCCGAAATGAACTGCTAAAGCAGTTCCGGGGGTTGGCGAGCACCAGCGAGCAGGGGGGTGAAGCCTCCTAGAATAATTTAATAGGGTAGTATTTTTTATTTTCAAACTTAGTGGATAACAATTGTAAAAAATGAGTGAAAACAATCCCACGGACAATGCGATGGATTTAAGGTTATGTCAAGGTACGTCTCTTGTGAATATCAATTGTTTCTCTTCTGAAATATGACGCATTCACATACATTATTAATACAGATGTGGCGTAATACAAATCCCACTTCTAACACAGATAAAATTCTGGAAGGGGAGTAATGTGGCGTAACTACCACTACAAATATTAAATACAAAATCACTAGTATATAAGGCATGTTAGCTTGAATCCATCATGAGGTACCTTTTGATAGATGAAGGTTGACATAGTCTAAGATTAAACTCCCCACATTGGTGACCTACGGACGTGATAAGAAATTGTCAATATTGATGGATGAATCCACATTAAACAGTTGATTTGCTTAAAAAAATATATATACTGCTCAAAAAGAAAAAAAAAAAGAAAGAAAATCCGGGAAAGTAAATAAAGTCTCCCGGTTAATAAATAATAATGTGCGAAATGCTAGAAAAAAAATAATAATAGCGGAAAGCTATAAAAAAATGATGGGAAAAAATAGCGAAAATCTATATATAAAAAAGATATATAATGAGCAAAAATTGAATTTAATAAATAAACAGCATTAATTAACTAGTGGTATCTGTTCATCGAATTCTATCACAGATAAAATTCTGGAAGGGGAGTAATGTGGCGTAACTACCACTATAAATATTAAATACCAATTCACTAGTATATAAGACATGTTAACTTGATTCTATCACGAGGTACCTTTTGATAGATGAAGAATGACACAGTCGATAATTAATCCCCACACAAATACATTTTCCAGGGCGAGGCGATGAGGCAACCACAAGCACTTCCACAGTTTCAAGAGGTCCACGAGGGAAAAATGCATGATATTACCGTGATTACAAAGCACGGAAGCGAGCGGAGCAGGAAAAAGAGTCCTTGAATAGAACTAGTGATCCTTCCACGACTGCTGATTCTTCTACAATTAACGTCGCAGGTTACGAAGTTTAACTTCTTCCGCGCGGAGGGACTCCACGCACTAATTTTTTTTCTTCTTCAATTCCTACTATTAGTTCACACTTTCCTTACATATATTTATATATCTTGTTCAAATTTTCATTCCTCAATAAAATACTTTTTATTCATCCATTCAAGTTCAAATACATGTTTTTTGAACTTGTAGTGGATGACACCTGATGTAAATATAGTTTTGTCAAATATTAATTCATTCATTAAGTTTAATTAATTAGTTTTAATTTTATATGGGAGAAAAATTTTAATTATTCAATAAAAAGTAACTAAAATAAAAATTATCTTTGTTCACCTAAGTAGGAATTGACTTTATTGATTGATTTATTTTTTTAAATATTATTTGTTATTATAGATTAGCATATTTAAAGTGAAGCTTTTAAACCATTAAATTCAGTACTCGTACTTCGAAATCCGATTATTAGATCAACAATTATTCTCCATTTTCCATTTTTTGCGTACTGTACCACATTTTCTTATAAAAAAATTTCTATTTTTGAATTTTTTTGCATAACATTTTATATAATAACAAATGTAATTTCCTTTCGAAACAAATATCATAGGATGTAATTCAATTTTTAAAAAAAAGAAAAATAAGCAAACACATAATAAATTTTTATTGTTTATTATAATAATCTGATTACAGATTACATGTTTTTATAATTAACTCATTAACTAAATAATTCTGTGTTTTGAGTTTTATTTAAATAAAATGCGTGAAGAAATACAAATAATTCAATTTTGTCTTTTTTTTCCACCTTAAAACCCATAAATTACATTTTATTTTACACATATGCAATGAACAAAACCTAATTACTTTAATTAGAAAAATAGCATTGTACTTCATTAATAATAATGCATGGAAAACTAAAAAAAGGGATAATTATTAGGAAAAGTAATAAATAAAAAAATAGAACAACAATAAATAAACGCCTCACTTAACGAAATGACTGAATGTCTAAGTTTTTACAAACTAATTGGCTAATTTTTTTCGATCTTTCTCTCGATTTTGAGATTAATTTTCCTAATTAGTATTACCTTTACATCCCATTTCACAGAGCAAGAAAAAGTTTTTATCGCTTTATTTGCTAAACAAAGCCGGATGAGTATTTAGTTTTATTAGTTTTTGTTTTTAAAGTCAGATTCATTTCATAGATTCTTCACTGACGTGATTAACGAAATGGCGACTTAAAAAGAAAAAGATTTTTTAAGTTTTCCATTTAGTTCGTTCAGATCATTTTCGGAACGAGGCTTAATGAGTTGAAAGACAGCCAACAATAAACAATATTGTAATTCAGTAATTCTTTTTTCAAACAAAAATAATTTATTATATTAATTATACCGTCCATTTTAAGCAGTTAATAGTATTTTCTTACTGCAATAAACAAGAATTGTATCGTTTAAATTAAAATTAATAATACATAAAGAATAAAAAAGGGTTTTCAAATCAAGATTTAATTAGTGATTGCCAAACTGTCGATTGCGAGCTATTAGTAGCTCTCGGGGACAATTTTGGTAGAGTACGAGATACTACTTGGTAGAGTTTTTTATTAAAATTGATTTCATATTTATCAGAAATTTTAGTTTATAAAAAGTTCAAGAGCTTTATTTATAAACTTGATAGCTCTTTTTATTGATAGGTCACTGTAAAATTTAAAAACAGTACTATAGCTCAGAAACTTCATATGTTTGGCGACAACTAAGTTAAAGAGTAGTCAATGGTTTAATGAAAACTGAGTTAAGTAACAATATTTTAATTCAGTAATCCGCTCCATAAACAAAAATAATTTAATTTATAAACTTAATAATATCGAGCATTTCAAGCAGTTATAATTTTCTTTTGATATACAATTTGTAGCGTGATTAACGAGATAAATAACACCTCAATTGTTCCATTATTTGTGGAGAATTCCGGAAAATGATAAATTTGGTGGTGATAACCAAAGTCGTTAATATATGCTATAGCTTCAGTCAAAATTAAATGAATGAAAATGAGCAGATGGAGCAATTCTTGTTATCTTTAGTCAAAACTAAATGGATAAATGTTATCAGGAATATTTTTGTTATCTTTAATCAAAATTAATTAAATAAAACAGTAACGCTTTTGAAATGTTGAATATCTTTAAGCGAAATTAAACGAATAAAGACGGTTAAATAAAGTTTGAAAATAATTGTTGCTTTTGTACATTTAGAGCTATTCTCTTGTCAACGAATTCTCAAAACAATTTTTACTCAGTTTCAAGTAAATATGCGTCACTGACTTTAGATAATGACGTCAAAAGCAATTCACAGAAAACATCTTAAAAGAAGGTAGGCGTCAAATATGTAAGTGTAAGACAGAAGTATTCTAAAATGTATTCTAGATGTTTTCTCCAAATATTATTTGCCAATATAGATGTAAATAACACCTCCGCATCATAGGATATGAGTATACAATAAAAAGTAAAACCATCTTAGATTTTTTAGTTGGAAGTTTAGTTGGATAGCCCAAATTAAGTATTCATAATCATTCCAAACATTATAATTTACTTTTTGGACCGACGAGAGTACAATTTATGAAAAATATGTTAAAATTTTTTTTTTAAATGTAACTTTTAAATTTTTATTTCAGAAATATATATAGGAATTTCACCTTACTCTTACATTTTTATCAGAGTAATTAGTCTGAAATTATGGTACAATTTTTCAATTGGTTGGATTAGTTAATACTCTTGACAAACTTAGAGTTTATATCTTATCATTTGACATTTTACAATACTTGAATGACTTTCGAAAATTAGTTCCAAAAAGTTCCACGAGGTAATTAGCTAAACTTTTTTGTTGTTGCCTTCTTTGATGTTTCTTCTTTCGAAAAAACTTGCCCCATTTTGACCGTATTGCAAAGGTGGATTAAATATACCAAAAATTATGTTTTTTTCATGTTTTCGCGTTATTTTGTAATGTTACTTGGGAAATATAATTTGCTTTTCATTTTTAATACAAAATTATGAAAATTATTATATTTTCATTGCTATATTTAATTATTTAAACGTACTATATTATTTTTTTAAATTTCTGCTCGCCATATTTCAGACACCATTTTGTTATTTTGGGTATTTTTAGTGTATTTCAAAATTTCAATTATGAATTCAATTTACCTGCACATAAAAACCTCCAAATTTTGAAACAAATTTTATAGAAATACTGATTTAGGCCACGAAACCTTGGATGTGTAACCTTGGATGACCCACTGTGTAACCTACAGAACCTCTTCAAACCGCATATTGACTTTCATAAACTTACTTTAAAAAAAAAAAAATTAGTCATGCGCGTCCGCAGTTATTCACTTATGCTTTCCCGCGCAAGTTGTTGAGCAGATTGTCGACAGAAAAAACGTAATCACAATTTGTTAAATTTATTTTATTAAATATTTATTATATTTTCGAGTTCGTTTCAATGTGCGATTTAATTTTCATATTCGCTACTGAACCATCTATGCACCTGAACTTTTAATAGAATTATGGAAGTTCTTCTATTTTATCGAACTTCTTATAGCTCATGTACCTTATTGCTACTTTATAGAACTTAGCTCATACAACATTTTATAGTTTATAGAACTTTTTATAGCTCTAAGAACTTTTTTGAATTACTTATAAAAATTTCAGCAAAATTTAATGCAATTAATATATATATATATATTTATAGCATAATAAATAAATACAAAACGAAAAAAAAACACTACGAAAATTAAGAAAAGCAATAAATTTTATTTATTGCGCATAAACTGCAAATAAATAGAGCTCATGAAATAAGCTCAAAATGTAGAGAAAACAAGGAAAAAATTACAGAACAATGAAAAAAGGTGGAAAAAGAAAAATAATAATAAAAATAACAAGAAAGCGTTAAAAAAAAACCGAAAAAAGGAAGAAAAAAAATTTAATAAAAATCCGGAAAATAAAAGATATAATCTTCTCATCAGCTCACACGATTATACTGCAAAAAAGAGAGCTTTCTAATATCGTATCAATATAGCCAAAGCAAAATATATCAATACAATAGTGTGAGGAGCACTCAAAAAAAATTTTTACAACAAAATTACAACAAATCTTTAATTTTCAAGATTATACTATTTAATTGAATAATATTTACCCCGAGGAATTAATCTTACTTCGTAATCATGATGATGATATTAATTTCAATTTCTTGGATTTGGGTATTATAAAATAAGAAATATCTGCTTTGTTGATTTATACCCACGATAAAAAAAATTATTTTAATTTTAATATAAATAAACTCTTTACTTGGAATTCCAATGCTTCTAGGAACATCTATTTAAATACCATTTTTAATGAAATGAATAGAATTAAAAAAATATGTAGTAATATTTATTTATCCATAAAACAAATAGATAAACTCTTTCAAAATTTGATTAAAAAAAACAAGGGATACCCAACTAAAGTAATAAAATTCTATATAAAATCACTGAGTTAATTGTATATTATTGAAAATAAATTTACTAAAAAAATTTCTTTGTTAATTTATATAATTTTCACCATGTGCAAATCCATTTCGGGCAAATCCGTGACTAAAATTATGTGCAAAACAGGCAATTCATGTTTCTTTCTCTTTTCTATTTTTTTCTTAAATAAATGTTAATTTTCTAAAATTATTAATTGTCAACTTCTTTAAATTATCCAGTATTATATTACCTTGCGCACATCCATTTTAAGGCTCATCTTTGGTAACTGACGAATCAAACGTACTTCAGTACTGCAGTAAGAACGCACTTTAATAAAAAACTCCTCCATTTACGCTTTTATCTCAGTTTGCGCTTTCGGTTTCATATTTTGCAATCTGGCAATCTTGTTACGAAAATATTTTAAACGTAACTTCATTTGAATTCGATCATTTCATCATTCGTTCATTTTCATCGCTACTCGCTTTATAGATTTCATAATATATTTTATTCTGTTTTTTCCTTACATTTTATTCTCTGTTTTTACGTGATATTTTTACTTATTGTATTCTATTTTATTTGTTGTAATTTTCTTGTAAAAATTCTTTTTTGAGTGCTCCTCACACTATTATATTGATATATTTTGCTTGGCTATATTGATACAATATAAGAAAACACTCCTTTTTTGCGGATATAATCGTGTGCGCTGATGAAAAGATTATATCTTTTATATATTAAGATTATAAATTTAATTAATGGACTGATATTTGAAAAAAAGTGTATTTACATCAAGTGTCATCTCAACTACAAGTTTAACAAAAATTGGATGAATACAAAAATATTTTATTAAGGAATGAAAATTTGAACAAGATATATAAATATATGTAGGGAGAGTGTGAACTAACAGTAGGAATTGAAACAAAAACAAAGGCACGTGGTATCAGATATGTATAAAAGTATAAATTTGGTGACTTGGACCATACGTGCTACCTGGTAATGTTCTTTATTGAATTTATCTGACAGGGCGAATATAAAATAATTAATTATTTAAATGTGAGCAACAAATTACTTTTTTGTTCAAATAGAGCTATACATCACTGATATTTTGAAAATATCATGTGAAAAACTGAATCGCTCATAGTACAATGACTAATGTTTAACGAATCAGAAAATTCCATTTCGTTTTTCGCTCATCCCTATTTAATTAATGAATTAATATTTGAAAAAAAAAACTGTTTTAACATTAAGTAAAAACTGTTTTAACATTAGTTTTAACACTAAACTGGTAGTGGATGAACATCCACTACCAGTTTCAAAAAATGTATTTTAACTGGTGTGGATGAATGAAAAATATTTTATTAAGGATGGAAAATTCTAACAAAATTTAGGGAGAGTAATAGTAGGAATTAAAAAATAAAGGATCTGGGAAATAATTGTTTTGTAAAAAATTTAGTTTTAACTATGATTTTGAATTCAATTAGTGATATTTTTTCGAGTGATAATTTAATCCAAAGTGAAGATGAAGATTTGAGAAACAGCACAAACACTCTATAAGATGTGAAAGCTGCACACAAATTGAATATTTGCTTACTTTGATATTTTCTCGGCTCATAAACATTTGTATATATCATTTCTAACTACGTATTAAGGCATTTTTCAACGACTTTTCCAAACGCCTAGGTGGCCCAACCCTTGTGTACGAAAAAAATAAACAAAAAAAAGCATTAGAGCTATGTCTCTTTTAGCCGTCTATTGAGATTCATCTATGTTGTTAATAGAGTAAAATTAAAAGTAAATAAAAGCAGAACTTAAGAATTTCATTTCAAATTTCTTTTTTTTTTGTGGATGCCAGTCAAACTTCAGCTTATCACAGAAGGTGTGATCTAAATGGAGAAATTATACAATGGCGGCTTTTTATTCCCATTGAAATAGAATAAATATTAAAAAAAGGACTCTTTTTATGCCGTAAGAAACTAATAAATAAACCCAATTATGCGTCCCAGAATAAATAAATAAATAAAATAAGAGTGATTTGAGGAGTAATCTGAGTTTGGTGCGTGGGATGCTGTAATATTTAGGCAACCACTTAATACACTTAAGTGTTCTCGAGACATTTTCATGTTGTTGAACATCGATCAAGAGAGTTGGGCGCTCGCACACATCATTTTTCTTGTTCACGCTGGAAGCGAGAACTCGCGAGATCTCGCGAGATTTTACTAAATAATTGCACTTGCTTTTCCAGATCTTTTTTTTTTTTCCCTCTGGCTTGCTTCTGAGGTAGAGTTTTTACTTCCTTTTTTGAAGAGTCTATAAACTAGCAGCCCAAATATTTATTTTCAGCCAGAAGTCAACTTCTACTCACAAATGTTTATCTATACCTAGCGTAATACGAAACATTTTTCTGGAAGGAAATAATGGATAATGTGCACTTCCAGAAAAAAAAAAGTTTAATTTTTACATACTAAAATTCAATTAGAAATATGAAGTTCCGAGAGAAAAATCGGGTAGTTTCGTACTAAAATGCAACTTAACAATTAATACTAAGGGAAAATTGGGATATTGGCGAGTAAAATGTATTTTAAAATGAGAGAAAAATTTAATATGTACGCATTAAAATGCAACATTAAGCATATTATTATGCGTTAAAATGCATTAATACAACTTAACAATTAATACTAAGGGAAAATTTGGATATTGACGTGTTGAATATATATTTTAAAACTAGAGAAAAATTTAATATATACGTATTAAAATGCAACATTACGCATATTATTATGTGTTAAAATGCATTCATTCAACTTAACAATTTATACTAAGGGTAAATTCGGATATATTTTTGAGTTAAATGTATTTTAAAATATATTTTGAGAACAAATTTAACATATACGTATTAAAATGCAACATTAGGCATATTATTACGCGTTAAAATGCATTAAATTAACCGACATGATTTTCGTCATCGTAGACAAATGTCATCATTTTTTAAATTTATTTTTATTTATATTTTTTTTTATTTTCATCATCATTTTACAAATTCGCAGTTTTCGCAGTTTCACAAAAAAAACATACTTTTTATAAGAATATTAGACAAATTACTGATTTTTTTTATTTTCCACTAAAACAGGTTTCTCTATTTTCAAAATATTTAAAAAAAATGGGAGTAGAGAATTTTATATTTTATTTTACAACCGTCACTATCTTAGGTTTACGATAACTGACGTTCAACTCCGTAGTCCTGTAAGTTTGAACCCAATCCACTCCTGGATCAAGTATTGGCAGAAATTTACCTTCGTGGAATACTTTTTGCTGGAACTAACCCGTATTGAGAGGAAAACCACGAAAACCTCCCACAGTTAGCCTGATGGCAATGGGACTCTAACCCATGATCCATTTACCACTGAGGATATTTTACATCAGCACTGCGGTCGGTGCAAGCCAGGTGCGGAATCCGTATCAACCAGCTATCCTTAGGATTCGAACCCGGTTCACCTCATTGGAAGGCGAACGCTCTGAATCTGGATCGACCCACGCTATGTGTGATATAAATTCAAACAGGGAAAATCATTTAAAATTTCTATCTTCGCGTATTACTATAAAAAACAACCCAGATCATCGATATAAAGAAACGAAATTTATGTTGATAAAGATAGTATAGAAAACTTCTTCGCTGTAACTGTAACTTGTTTTGCCAATGACGTGAAACAAAGAGGAAAAAACGTAATGCAATGTCAGTAAAAAGCAATTTGAAATAGAACCGTTCGAACAACTCTTCAAGCAGTTCACGAAGTCCTCAGGACTCAAAAACTGATGATTCAGCTAAAAAAAAGAAGAGTTATAGTAATAATAAAAAAAAATTAAGAAAGATTTAAAAAAAAAGTAATAGGTTGAGTAGTTTCATTTTCTTTATATAATTCTCTTTTCATTTCTGTTCTTAAACAATTAAAATTTTTTTATTTATTTGAATAGTAGAGATGAGATATCTACGATAAAAACTTGTCATTAGAATAATTCTTTTCTTGCCGTGTTCTTTAACCGTCGTTAAACAGCCGAGAAATTCTTGGGCCTAAAACTATTGATGTTCGACGTCGTAGCCATAAAATTTCGAACCCACTCCAGAAGAAAAAGAAATAATCTCTATGATCGATAAAGACAATAGCGGAAGACATTTTAATGTGACAAAGTGTTACTTTTGTGTTACATTGAAAGGAAACCCAGAATTAAACTCTCGGGTGGTAATGGGTTCTAAACCATGATCGTTTACTACTGAAGATATTTAACGCCAGGACTGTGGGCAGAGCTGAATTCGTATGGACCAGCCATCGTTGAGATTCGAATTTGAGCCACCTCATTGGAAGGCGAAGGCTCTATGACCTGAACCACCACGACTCTCACTGTCTCTCATTCTAAACAAATGCATTTTTCCACTCATCCGTACCTAACAAGCGCAGTTTTCATGTGATCACTTCGCTTCAACAAGACCCGTTTTTAAGAACCCTAATCTAAATAAGGGTCAAGGAAGGAAAGATGTGTCTTTTTTTATCCAAATAAACAACGTGGATATTATTATCGTTAAGCAGCCGACCCAATTTTAGGGTTTACGGCTACCAATGTTCAACTCCGTAGCCTAGTAATTTTGAACCTAATCCAGAAGACAATGGAACTCCTAGATCAAGTATTGAGAGAAATTCTTTTTGATGGAACTAACCCGCATTTGCGTTACATAGAGAGAAAAATCGCGAAAACCTCACACGGTTAGCCTGACGGTAATGGGACTCTAACTCATTATCCGCCTACCACTGAGGATATGTTACGTCAGTATTGCGGTCGGTGCTGGCCGGGTACGGAATTTGTTTCGGCCTGCCATCGCTGGGATTCGAACTCGGATAACCTCTTTGGGAGGCGAAGGCTCAATCCCTGAGCCATCACGGCTCAGAACTACGAGGATAGCGCCTGATGTGGTATCCCTCGCCACAGCACAAACAACAAGACTACAAGAGGAAGTCCTTAACGATCACCTTAATGTGAACATATGCCGGTTGTTTAGGCGGCAGTTATGATCTTATTCACAACCCTCAATTCTCAATCAGCGGTGTGAGTTAAGGCTGAACTAATTTCGCCACAGAAGCGAGATAATCAAACATCTCCCCATTTCAAATTGAAACAATTCGCGTTCGACTATCAGGCATGAAAATGTGAATTGAATTGTTTTTAAAAGTTAAAAAAATACGGTTATTAATGTGGGTAACGAATAAATTAAGGTCGACAAATATGAGAATTGTAGGATAAAAAAAATAAAAAAAACTCAAAAAGAAAAGAGGAAACTCGTAAAATATATTTAAAATGTATTCATGCATATGTATAAATTTTAAACATAGAATAGAAATTTTTGTTCTACGTCTAAATCACTGAAACAACGAATGTTAAAGAATAAAAAACAGTACGCGCATACTTCATAAAAGTATTCATGCAAAAAAGTTCGTGCATGAAAGTTTTCATAAATAAAAGTGATCAGTGACCCAGTGGCTCTTTTTAAAAGAGAAAAAAAAAACAGCCACTTGTTTTAGCTTCTTGTTTTGGAAGCACATTAATTCAAAATTGAATAATTGTATTTACTTTAACCCTACTAGTTTAGCATCATTGATTATAATTTTCAATTTCTTTTCGAAACTCCCTGATAATCGGGACTGGTGGCGAATTTCCATTCCAGCGACTTTTAACGACCCGCTCTTCTCTTTAGTATTTCCTTAAATAAGAAATTTTTTATTCTTGACTCTTTTATTCAGGCAACAAATTTTAAAAGATCTTGCATTATAATTGCAACAGCAAAGAAAAGTAATCTTTAAATAAAAGCGTCATTAAAGGCCGCAGTATCGTAAATTACTAACAAACAATTTAATAAACACTCAGTGTCAGCTTTCTCTGGTGTTTATGTTCAACTGAAGGCTACTAATATTAGAGCCTATTTAAGTTAAACATGGTCTGTAATGCCGCTTATTCTGTTCATTTTTTAATAAAATAAATTTTTGAAATTAAAATTTTAAAATTTAAATTTTTTTAATGTAGTTTCCTAGTTATACAGTTCCTTTTTAAGAAAAAGGAAGTATATAATATTGAGTAAATGTCAAGTAAAAAACCGTTTTGGGGGAACATATACAACCTACTTATCGGCACCAACCTATTTATGTACTTATCGGATGATATGTTGACTGCGCTTTTCCGATTGTCGCTAATACAAACATTGATATAAAGTGGCATAAACATAACTGTAAAGTGGCCAATTTTAATATCGCGATGTATTTTCAACAATATCGATATTTAACAATATAGTGATATTTTTTAAATTTAACTAGTTTAAATTATTTTTACATTGCTCAATGTTTTCGTCACACAATAAAAGTTTATAAACATTCACAATAATGCTGTATTCAATCGTAATTGATATGTATATTCGTGATATTATATTTTCGATACGTAATCGATCATGATCGTGATATTATCGTATTCGATAATTACAGTTATCAATAATGATTGCGATATTTTCTCATTTCATGAGTATTGTAATTATTGATAATCGCGATATTGTCGAAATTGTAGTTGTAAAAAATTGTGTTATCGTTAACCAGTGACCAGAGTAAATAAGAATCTGACGTTGTTTTGGTGAGCTTGGCTTCATGATTCATTTATTCATGGTTCATAATCGATAAATGCACGGAAAACAAAATGGCTTTGAGTTTATATTTATTCATTTTTGAGCATTAATTATGTTTATATTCACGCCATTTTATATCTTTGAATGTTTGGAGTTTTATTGATGATGCTAGCATTTTATATTTTTGTAACTAGAACTGTAAAATAAATCATTTTGTGAGTTGTATGTTGTATATGAAATAATAAAGAACACTAGCATTATTAAATAATTCTGATTCAAAGTGAAAAACGGAATAGTTAAACTCAAATAATTTTTAACTGTAAGATAGTATAAATACTTTAAATTTATAACTTTGCTCCAAATTTAAGGCACGCAAACTGCGCTTTTTTTTCTTTCTATTTTCCTTGGCGAAAGTGCCCACAAATAATTAACTGTATTATTACTTTTTAATAGAATTAAAAAAGCTTCTTGTTGCCAGCTTATACAAGCATACGATCCCAAGCCTAATGTCTCTAAATCATTAAATTGTCATTTCACTGTGCAATTTCAAACCGGGATATATTTCATACTTTCAATTATTTTCCATCGCTTCGTATATTCCTTTGGGACTTTGAATAAATATATCAGGAGGTATTAAAATTGCAAAGCAGTAAGTTATTTCTGGTGAAGCCATTTTGCTTTAAAAAAAATATTCTTTTGTTAACAAACTCAAATAAAATAGCATTAGATATTTTTTTAAACAATATCATGTTCTTTTACTTTATGAATTAATCTTCTACAGTACGAATAAGCCTTTAATTTAAAGTTTAAAAAAAAATAGTTTTTATCGGAAAAGTGAAATATTTTCTTTTCAATATATGCGAGAATTCCATGGAGATTTTAAACCTGATTACATAAAATCAAAGCTAAGACTGTTTTTTTTCTTTCTCTGTTTTGCAATTGTTTTGCTTATTTATTTTTTACGATTCAACTTTTCGATAAAATAACGTCAACAATAAAAGGGAAAAAAATGATAAGAACTAAAATGCTAAATTTTATACTCAAGGGATAAACCGTTTTCTTTCCAGGAGAATTGGTGGGAGGGGCTAATGCATAATAATATTAAGAAAAGTTTTCGGAATAACGAAACATGTTTTTTGAATAACTTATTTAATAGCTTATAACGTCCATGTTAATTAAATATCAATCAGAAAACACTTCGATGTATTCTATTTAAAAATAAATTGGTTGCCTAGTTAATTAGAAGAAATGATTTTTCTTATATTTTAACATTGCTTAAATTTATACTCCCAATAATTTGAATTAAAAGGTTTGCCTCTTTTGTTTTAAAAGGGCCTTTGATAAAAAAAAAAGAGCATTGCTTTGTTGTTTAGATAAAATATTGCTATCAACTCTCCATCAATTGTTTCCATATTAATAAGAATGTATTTCCAGATTTGAAAACTCAAAGAAATACTCACCTGCGTTGTACTGAAACTAGTTCATGTAAACTCATCAAATTTCGAAATTAGTGACAGAATACACTAATAGATGGTGCTGGTAATTGAGAAAGTAACAACACGGCGCTGTTTGAGGGCAAAGTTAACTGCAGATTAATTAATTCAAATGTACCATAAATAAGCTTTTTATAAATCCTTAACATTTTTATAACACGTTACAAAAGTGTGTATTTTTTTAATTTCATAATCATAGAAATTTTTATTTTTTATTAATCATAGAAAATGTTTTAGTTGATATATTGGCAAATGGATATGTTGTAGATTTATAGCAGTGAAAAAAATATAAATATAAAAAATTGAAAACTATTCAAAAAAATTGTAGAAATTATAGAATTTATTATAGATTTTATCGAAATAAAAAATATAGAAACATAGATTTTATCAGAAAAAAATTATTATAGAAATTTCAAACATGAAATGTTTTAAAAAATAGGATTTCAGGTCCTAAATCTCTCAAATGGTAAAAGAAAATTATGTTTTAATATTACGCTATTAACTCTCTCTCTCTTCCTCCTTCTAAAAGGTGAAAAAATTAGGTTTTTTATTATTTTTTTTTCGTGTAATCTATTCTCTCGTCAACCGGTAAAAAAAAGGTTTTTATTACTTGCTATCAACTTTCTCTCGAATGGGGATAAATTAGGTTTTTATTTCATGTAATCAACTTTCTCTCGCTCTCTCTCTCTAATGGTGAATTAATTAGGTTTTTATTTCAGGCAATCAACTTTCTCTCGCATTTCCCACTCAAATGGTGAATTAATTAGGTTTTTAGTTCATGTAATCAACTTTCTCCCGCTCTCGCACAAATGGAGAATTAATTGGGTTTTTAGTTCATGTAATCAACTTTCTCCCGCTCTCTCTCAAATGGTGAATAAATCAGGTTTTTATTTCATGTAATCAACTTTCTCTCTCTCAAATGGTGAATAAATCAGGTTTTTATTTCATGTAATCAACTTTCTCTCGCAATCTCTCTCTAATGGTGAATAAATCAGGTTTTTATTTCATGCAATCAATTTTCTCTCGCTCTCTCTCTCTAACGGTGAATTAATTAGGTTTTTATTTCATGCAATCAACTTTCTCTCGCTCTCTCTCTCTAATGGTGAATAAATTAGGTTTTTATTTCATGTAATCAACTTCCTCTCTCTCAAAAATGGTGAATTAATTAGGTTTTTATTTCATGTAATCAACTTTCGATCTCTCTCTTTCAAATGGCGAATTAAGTTTTTATTTCATGCAATCAACTTTTCTCTCGCATTTCCCACTCAAATGGTGAATTAATTAGGTTTTTAGTTCATGTAATCAACGTTCTCCCGCTCTCTCACAAATGGTGAATTAATTAGGTTTTTATTTCATGCTATCAACTCTCTTTCTCAAATTGATAAAAAAAGCTTTTTATTTTATTACTTATATTAATACCTGATTTAATTTTACAATAATTTCATTTTAATATTTATTAAAAAATTAACAAGGAAAAAAGTAAAACATAAAATTGAAATAACAAATTTACTTTACAAAAAATAAAGAAAAAATAATTTCAATCCCAGAAAATGTACCCAGTTGAAACAATTCTTATTCTCGAATCAAACTATTTCTCACAATTCCAATACTATTTTCGATATTTCTTTTTCCAAGTTCATCAATATTTAAATTTAGGTAGAAAAATTCTATATCTTGACATTGATTTATATTCATGCATGATTTATTTTTAGGAATGTAAATTAACGCCGCTTTTCTAGAAACAGTTCAGAATTGAAAAATGTTTTCTTTTTTTGTATGTGTGTGCGAAGATTTCAGAAATGCATGTTCACGCCAGACTAGAAATATTTTTTTAAGATTGGGTTTGTAAGGTAGCTTTAAAATTACCTACATCAATTTGATCACATCTCTGAGTGAATAACATTGTTTGAATTGTTTCAATAATTTACATTTCATTGAAGATTTTGATCTGTTTTAACAAGTAGAAAAGAATTTCATATTAGATGAAGTTCAAGTTGGAATAATTTTCGAATGATAAATGATGAAAAGTGTATGAATAAATGCATAATTTTTTCTGTATTATGATTATTTATACCACTCACGAGAAAAATTTACATCTAAACAAAATTAAAAATCTGGAATTATTAAGAACCGTAAGAAATTAGTTACTTATATGTTGTAGAAACTATTTAATGTTTTAAAAACCCACAAATTTAGCACAATTTTAAAACGTAGATTAAATTTTTTTTCTTATTTTAGCATATTTTGAAAAGATCAAATAATTAAGCATTGGGATATTTTTTTAAGATATGAGACCACTTGCAGTCTCCACTTTCATGAAATAACTTTTGCATCAACTGTCATGACATCTGAACTCCAAACAATGTATGAAATTGATTTAAACGAATTTTAAGAAGTAAAAGTCAAAAGTCAAGTTTTTAAGTCATAATGGAAAAGCGATAAAAGCAGCTCAAACCAAATTTGTCTTACGTAAACAAGTTAAATAAAAAGTTCGAAACAAAAAACAAGCGAAAACGAAATTTTAAAAATATGTATATTAGCAAACAGCAGACAGCGTGTTCCCTGATGAAGTACTGTTTTTGTTAGCACACATATCTTTAGAATTTCGTTTTTGCTTGTTTTTTGTTTCGAACTCAGGACTATTTAAATCCTCAGGACTATTTAAATCTTACTATTTAAATCTCAACTTAACTTTACTATTTAAATCTTTACTTTACCTAATAGTAACGACAACCTCACCTTACAATCATGGCAACTTAACCTAAAAGTCATGATTACTTAATTTAACAGTCATGAAAAGCTTAAAATTACTATAAAGCACCTCGTGCTTCACTAAAAAAGCATTATTTCATCTCTCGCCACTGCCTTCGAAAAACATTCTTAGTTATTTCCTTTTCTGAAATATTTCTGATTATTTTATGGTAAACTCAAAGTTAATTATTATATTTAGACAGTTAAACGCATTCATCATTTTTGGAATAATCAGATTTCGTGTATGTGTTAGAAATGTATCAGATGGAGAAAATGTAAATGCTTGATAAATACAGGAAAGCGTTCTAATTCACGTAAATACTTTTAATTACTTTCTCTTTCAGACATATTTGATAATTCTTAAGGGGTGGCTGTCGCAGTGATGCATTGCCTGAGTGGAAAGACGTGTTTCGAATTCATATAATATCAGCTAATATTGTATCTCCCATCTCTCTCAACACACTAAATAATTGTATTACTAAGTCACGTGGGATATGAAGCTTGGTTCTCAATGGTTTATATACTTCATTAAATAAGTTTCGGAATTTATTAAACTATGTAAAATTAATTTAATTCAGTGACACTTGCATTGTTTTGTGATCTGTGGTCGGAAAAACCACATTTCCTTTGTAGTTAACTACAACTGCAACAACTTTATTACAATTGCAGTTAACTACAACTACGTTTCTTTTTAAATGCAGTGAGTACAAACTACTTTTGAAATGTTGTCGCCACTTCTCTACTTTTAGAAGACAAACTTAACTGGAGAACTTAATTTTCACCAATATTCAAAATGGTTTAGAAATAAAAAAAATTGGTTTGGTTAAATATGAGGAGTTATTAAGAAGTTTTAAATCACGTTTACATGAAATAGTTCTTTATTCTGAAGCACTTTTTTACGAATTTGTTCTTTTAACCTTTAAATTCAATGCTTTTCTCGACAGGGAATATTTAATCTAAAAAAAAAATGCTAGGAAATTATCAATTATGTCTGATTTAAGTGATCAATGTTTTTTTATATCCTCCAAGAAAGAAAAACAGTGCGAAAAACAAAAAACGGACCACCCTGAACCGACCTTTTTTGTTTTAATGATCGGATCTTCACGTTCTAGGACTCAATTTTAATAATTTGAGATGACCGTAAATATGTTAATTAATTAATGCAGACGATATTTTAAATTACAAAATTAAACACAAAAGCACACTTTATTGTTCCTGCGAAATCAAATTTTAAAAAAGTTTAAATCAAGAACAATTCGACCCATTTCGCACCGATTTTTCGGAGTATCAGACGTAGATCTTATTAACGCTCTGCCGCAGAAGCATTCTCATTGCTTACGTTGACGTGTCCGCGAAGCATTTGCAATGATATCAATGATCAAATATTAAACACTTTTTGCGCTTAAACTTAGTTTCTTTATTTTATTAACGTTAAAAGTAGATGCCAGGAATCACTATTTTTTGTATCGCACTACTCACTCTTATATGACTCTTACATGATCATGATAAAATAACTAGTTTCTGACAACTTACTATTTTCTTGATTATATTAGCCACCATTAAAAGATCGTGAGATTTTTCGGTTCGATTTCATAGGGTGAAATATGAAGCTTGAAATTGAGAATATCTTGCAAAAGGCAGCAGAGTTGCAATTGAGTGCGCAAGAATCTCACCGAACCCAGCTCAGCAGTCACTCCCAAGCATTTCATCAAACATGTAACATGATTGACGTTATCATACGTTACGGACCGATGGCACGACGAAATGGATTGTGGTTGAATGAATAGTGAAAACGCTGAATGGAACAACGTGAAAAGCATGCTTTTGCATAATACGCAGCGAAAATCTACAAGGTAAAGAAAAAAAAATCTCATTTTCGAAAAGGAAAAATTATGTACTTTTTAAAAACACCTCATAAAAAAGCACCTTTAAGGGCTTTTAAAAAACGAAAATCGAAAATAAGCACCTTTAAGCACTTCTTAAAAATGCTACACACCATGTTTTCATGTAAGCAATGTTTCTGCATATAGTGTTGGTATGCCGAGTGCATTCCGAAAACTTGTTAAGTTTACAAAACATCCACATATCTACACAGAAACTGCTTAATGAAACTATGCTAATGAAACATGAGACTATTTAAATATTGCACCAGCATATTTGTAACGATTTTAAATCCCCTCTCTTATCCTTCTCAGGAAAATAGCAATAGAATAACAAAAATAGCAACGAAATTTTTTAAATAAAATAAAACACAATATAATAATGGCAATAAGAACACAATTGTATAATAGACAATAAACAGAGAAAATTGTATTAAGTAACAAAGGGAGCACTTTAACAAATACGGAAACATTTTAATAATAAATACGAAAATAAAGTAAAAAAATAACATTAATAAAGAATTTAACAATAAAGCAGAATCTACCAGATTATTATTAAAACCAGAAAACAATTCAATAAATAAATAGCAAACAAAGCAATATAAAGTAACAAGATTTTAATCTGAGCAAGAACAATAAAATTGAGAACGCAATTTAATTATCAATACGAAAATAAAGTAATAAAACAGCTGCATAAAAATTATTTAAAAATTGAGATAGTAAGAGTTGTAAAGAAAAAGGAAGTTATTTTCTAATAGAGCCATTATAGGAGAATATTCGAATTACTAATTGAAGAGCTATGGTGAAGTTTCAAGTGATAGTTTACTGAATTTAGGAAAATATCAGTTTCAGATAAGAGCAAGATACAGTATATAGTGCAGTAACAGCAAGATACAGTATATAGTACAGTAACAGCAAGATACAGTATATAGTACAGTAACAGCAAGATACAGTAACAACAAAAAGCTATTTACGAAAACATCTTTCCATCAAAAACCCGTCGTATTTGATAATCCGATAGGTCCATAATGTATCCAATTGGATACATTTATGGAGTATCCGCAAAATACGGATATGGGATGTATTGCGAAAATTATACGCATTTCAGCAAGTACAGAAAGGTATAACTTAAGGGTTGTCATTACGGGACACTTTGTATTTAATTAAATGAAATGCATTTATCTTGTATTTAATTTAATGGAATGCATCCAACTTGTATTTAATTTAATGGAATGTATTCATCTTGTTTTTAATTTAATGGAATGTATTCATCTTGTTTTTAATTTAATGGAATGCATTGATCTGGTATTTAATTAAATGAAATGCATTTATCTTGTTTTTAATTTAATGGAATATGCTGACCTAGTATTTAATTTAATGGAATATATTCAACTTTTATTTAATGGAATGTATTCAACTTTTGTTTTATTTGATGGAGTGATTTTTATTGGAGTATTAAATATTTACTGGAAAAATAAATATTAAGCACTTCAATAAATAGTATAACTATTTATCGGAGTACTTAAATATTTACTTTTCAAATCTTTCGTAGGAAAACCAGGATATTGTTGCCACAAAAATTGTTCCTAATTTTTAGCTGTTTTGGTAGAAAAATACAACGAAATGAAGTAGTAGTTTGCCCCCAAATTTCGAAGAAAAGGTTTAAAAAAATGTTCTAAGGATCAGATAAAATTTTAATTTTTCTCTTTTTGTGTTCTAAATATTGTCAACAAAAAAAGGCAACGTGAGAACGGACAGTGCAGGGTTACTTCTAAAGAAATGTTACTCGAAAGAGAAACGCTTTTCTATTAACAAACAAAATTGTATGCATTGTTATGTCACTTCCTGGTTTGTCATTTCTTCGTCTTGGTGATCATAACTTTTTGGAATCATAACCTTTTAGAATTAGTTTAAGGCCTATACCAACATACCCTCAATGAGCTACACCTTAAAGGATAAAAAATAAGTGCTTGTAGCAACCATATTCCACACTTACACAAAACAATCACTGAAAATTTGGGCAAAAGAGTGTGCATGCAACGACAAACCCCTGTCGCAAATGTTGTCCCATTCATAACTCTCGTTTACTTTATGAATCAATAAAAATATTTATGAATCAGCATGCTGTTCTATTCATGACCTATATTGTTAAATTTATGAATCAATAAAAAATATTTATGAATAAACATGCTGCACCATTCATGACATACACCGGTGTAAGAGATTAAGAGAATTAAGTAGACTTGATTGATAACTTGATTACCTCTAGAACTACTGGACCGATTTTAATGAAACTTGATATTTACATACATTGATACAACACAAAATAAATAACCATTCAACAATTGTAATGCACACGCATGATCGTGAGTAACACTCGTTGGAGTAGGACGGTATGAAATTGCCACAAGACAATCCAGACCAATTGCCGCAGGAAATGATAAACTGCCTTATTTCAACTATGAAATCACGCTGCAAGGCCTGCTTATCTGTAAGAGAGGGCCATACCCCCTATTAACCCATTTTTCTTTGTTTATTCCGCAACCGCTGTTTCATACCTTCCCACTCTAACGATTGTTACGCACGATCATGCATGTGTATTACAATTGTTGAATGGTCATTTGTTTTGTGTTGTATCAATGTATGTAAATATCAAGTTTCATTAAAATCGGTTCAGTAGTTCTAGAGATAATCAAGTAATCAATCAAGTCTGCAAATTCTCTTAATCTCTTACATCGGTGTATATCGTTTAATTTATGAATCAATAAAATTACTTCTCTAGTTAATTTATGAATATATACATATATTTGCTCATTGAAATAAAGGGCAAAAGGTTCACGTTGTATCACGTTGTTTCGTATTTTCTTTATTCTAAATTTCCAACACAAGTGCTTTTCCAATCTGACTACTTTTAAACTTGTATTTCCTTTGCTTCCAAAAAATAGTAAGTAGTAGATTTTGGAAGAATTTTCGATTTGATTTAACAAAAAAAAAATAAATAAAAAGAGAGAATTGAACGAACAGTAGTTTAAATTTTTCAGTACGACCAGAAAGTTAAGCTCTTTTTTCTCCTTTGAAGCCTAAGCAGATCACTGCAAAAGATTAATTCCTAACTCTCGAAATTTCGAAACGTTCCTTGATCTTGAGACTTTGAGATGAATGCTTGTATGGAACATAAAAAAGTTCGGATCGAAAAGTTCGTTCCTCCTGAGGTATAAAAGAACGGAAAGGAGTGACAAATATTTTTATTCATCGGAACTGTTCGAAACAAAAACTTTTCGAATTCGAGGCAGGTTTCTCCCCTACTTCTCCCCCCATTGAGGAAAAAATGAATACCTCCCAAACCTTACTTTTTTAAAAAAAAAAATTAAAAATCTACGTTTTGAACGCACAATTTATACGAAAAATCTATGGATCAATAAAGGAAAAACAATACTATCAAGAAATTAAAAATCGAGAGGAAAAATAATACGAGATTCATAAAAAAAATAAATTAAAAGGCTAAGACACATTATTTATCACGGCCGAGCGCTTTTTCCCATTTTTCAGGGATCCACCCTGAACCCAGTCAGATGACGTGGTAGTAGGTAACCATATCTCCGAACTTCCATGACAAGAGAGGTTTTACCCACGATGAGTTAGTTTCATCATTGGAGCAAAATGTTAGAACCACGTTTCCAAATATTCTTCCATATGCACTTTGCCAGACATTAAAATTGAAAAGACCCTAGCAACAATTTTACATTGGTTTCAGTTGGGCTCAAAATTGGCTCAATAAGGGTCCTATATGAGCATGCACCGAGGGACCCATATTGGGATGTCAAGAATTTTCAATATTGGTCCTATATAGGTTAAAATTTGGCCTTTATGGGGCCAATATAGGGCCTATATTCGCTGAATAATGAATATAAAATATCGGATGAATCTGACAAATCTATACAAGGTTATAAAAAGGCTGTAAAATATTGGGACAATCCTATATAGGGTCAATATCGGAAAATAACGGCCCTTTGAATCCTTATGGAGCCACGATTCGTGAATATTGGAATAGTGAGGGCCCAAGTTATTTTGCTGTTAGGGGACGCTCTTAAGGTCAGTTTTAAGGCTGATAATTTCAATGCGTACACTTTGTATCTGAATGTATATGCCTATAGCAAGTATCTAGAGAGTATGGTATAATTATACGGCCTAGCTGCATTGTTGTATCTGTGACAAACACTACATTTGTGATGATATCTTAAACCTGTGATAAACGCAACAGTATTATGTCTGTTGCTACCTACCATATTCATGCTTATTTCTAAATTCTGGATTTTATCTGTGATAAACGGTATTGTAACATTAATTCGAAACTCCCTATAACTCTCACATCATTATGAAATCCATATAAATGTTTAACAAAACAGACAATTAAATGTTGCTATGAATTAAAAAGGGGAACTTTTCGGTTAGCCGAGAGCAAGGAAATTCGTCTATATTTTTTTCTTATAAATTTTTTATTTTATTTGGAAAACGTTTATTTTGTTAAGTGTTTAAAAATTAAATAAAATTTTTAAAAAAATTGGTGGAAATTGACATTTTTTGGCCACATTCCGCTTCTGGCCGCTAACTTCTGCCGGAGTTAGCGCAAACGGAAAAAAAAAAGAAAGATCCAGTTTTTAAAAATTTGTTGTTAGTAGCATTATGAAATCAAACTTTAAAATATGATATTTACCAAATAAACAAGTAATATAAAAGTTTTTTGAAGCCAATTCCTACTTAGGTCAACAAGGAAAATTTTTATTTTAGTTACTTTTTAATAAAAAATTAAAAATTTTTCTCCCATATAAAACTGAAATTAATGAATTAAATTTAATAATTGAATTAATATGTGAAAAAAAAACAGTATTAACATCGAGTTTCATCTACAACATGTTTAAAGAAATGTATTTGAACTTGAATGGATGAATAAAGTATTTTATGAACGATTCAAAATTTGAACAAGATATATAAATATATATAGGGAGTATGCAAACTAATAGTAAAAAATAATTTCGGACATTCACCAAAGCGGCTGCGTGATTGTTGACATTCACCGGCGAAAGTCGACATTCTCTTGAATTCGGTCATTCACGGTAACATAGTCATAAATATTCTTGATTAAGTCATAAATATTGTTGGATTGAATCAGATATCGTCAGGTTGAATCGTAAGTATTGTCAGGGTGAGGCACAGATACTACTGTTTGATTAAGCCATAATGCTAGATTTAGTCAAAAATATATTTTGTCCTGCAGTCTCTCCTAATCTGCCCTCAGCAGATATCGAATAAATATAATAATATCAACGAATAAATTAATATCAAATCGGACATAACAATATTTCGGACATACAACAAAGCGACTACGTGATTGTTGACATTCACCGGCGAAAGTCGACATTTTCTTGATTTCGGTCACTCACGGTAACAACTGCACACTCCTATCAATTTTGTGATTATTGGTGATTCAACCTCTGTCTAACAATCAGAAAGACCAAACCTCCCCTCCAAAATGTTTCCAGTGGTGTGGATATCGAAATATTGATCCGAATGATACGTTCGTAATATCGACCAGAAAAGTTGGAAGAAAGGCGATAAGGCGAACGTAAAAGTGATTCTAAGATGAGATAGTTTAGATATTCGTTTATTGAGGAGAAAAAGTTCACACCAAAAATCCCGTTATACAAAAACTTTAAACCAAATACAAATTCAAAAATGGTCACATGATGTCTTTTGCTTGGCCCATTAGCACTCACCTATCTAAAACACAATCCCTCTTTTTTTCTTTTCCCTTTTTCTTTCTTTTTTTGCTAATGAAAGGCTGTTAATATGAGACACTCTTTAAAATTAAGATTAGAACAAAATTGTTATCATCATTATTATCATCACCTTTATTACCGTTAAAATTCGAAAGCCGTTAGCTTGCACTTTACTTAGATAAACTTCAAATTAACTAGGTTGATTCCCTTTACGCAAAGTTTACTGCAAAAATGCAAAATTTGCTGTTAAGTCGTAAATACTCTCGATGTTCGCCAATGGCGAGAAGAAATTCCGTGTCGTGTTTTAAATGACTTTCTTAAATGCGACAAATAACTAAAAAATATTGCGACAACCATTCTTGTTTTAGAACCCCTCAGAAGAAATTTAATTTTAAAAAATAATACCTTTTACATCCTTCAAATCAAATTAGAATTCCTGGATCGAGTATTGGGAGAAATTTGCCTTCGTGGAGGACTTTTTATGGAACCAACCCGCATTTGCGTTACATGGAGAGGAAGACCACGAGAACTTCCCACGGTTAACCTGACGGCAAGGGGACTCTAAAGCATGATCCGTGTACCACTGAGGATATTTCACGTCAGCACTGTGGTCGGTGCAAGCCGGATGCGGAGTTCGTATCGACTGGGATTCGAACCCGGTTCGCCGCATTGAACAGCGAATGCTATATCCCCTGAGCCATCGCGGCTCAAATTAGAATTATAGAAAAGTTAGGGGATTTTCAAAAAACGGTGGGGGGGGTGAAGGTAAACGGGAATCATATTTGAATTCAGCATATAACTTTTACATAAGCAGTAATGATGTCAGGAATGAATATATATATATATATAATAATAAAGATTACTGAAAAAAAGAAAATATTTTTAAAAATATTTAATTTTTCTTAATTTATTTGAAAAAACTTATTAAAAAGCCGGAAAACAAAAAAAAAAAAAGAAAATATATAATCTCTTCATCAGCTCACACAATTACACCCGCGAAAAAGGAGTGCTTTCTAATATTGTATCAATATAGGCAAAGAAGAATATATCCATACAATAGTATGAGGGGTACACAAACAATTGAAACTAAAATAGAACTCATTAAGTGAAAAATATATACGATACAAACCATATCAAGCAAAAAACAGAAAATAAAATGCAAAGAAAATACAGAACAAAACACAAAACGAAATCTATTAAAAGAGGAGAGAATTCAAATGACACGTACCGGAATCTTTTACGAATGATTTAAAATGTGTTTGTAAATGTGTGTGCCAGAGTATGAAATATGAAAACAGAAGTGCAAATAGAGTGATTTTTTATGGTACGTTCTTGCTGCAGTACTGAAGCGCGTTTTATTTGTTAGTTACCTTGGATTGACCCGAAAATGGATGTGCGCAAGGTAATAATATTACACTGGATAGTTTAAAGTTTATAATTAATAAGGTTGATATTCAATTATATAATTTTAATGATTTTAGAAAACTAACATTTATTTACAAAAAACTAGCTTTGCAAAATAAGCTTTTTCTGCACAGATTTTTTCAGGACTAAATCCATAAAAATGGGCTCAATGAGCAACGCCCCAAACATACGAAATAAGAAAAACGAATTAAAAACGAAAATATAATGAAAAGGAAAGTAAGTTAATAGTAGGTAAAATTAAGTGGTAATGCTGCATTATCTACTAATTGCCTTTTTCAATTGCAATTGAAACAAATTATTTAACAACAATAACCACAGAATAAAAATTTATGATTCAAAATGACTACAAGTTTTTCAAAAGGATGTCCACTAATATTTTTTAAAGCAAAGAAATCAATCAAATTCTAGATATGTTTGCAAGGTTACCTTTTGAACTCCATAGTAGTCACCGACCTTAAATAATATTTTAAGCATCATTATTTGAACCCCATAAGTATCGTGATCACGTACATATGTAATCACGCTTTTCTCCTTTTAATGCCCCTTTTTAACTCTAGCTGCCCAAGAGAGTGCCGTATTAAGATCACACTGACGTGATCTTAATACGGCAGTCTCGAATTACGATACATCCATATTCATACTTATACGTAATATTTAGGACGTATATACTAGAAGTTTTCGATATTTAGGAAAGTTGTCTTTTTACTATTTAATAGTCCTGGGGAGGTTGAAAAAAGAAAATTTTAATGAGCAAATATACACATTAAGGAGTCTAAAATTAACATTTAAAAGAAAAGAAAGTAAGACGAATTTTTATAGAGTTATATCTAAATGAAAATGCGTTTAAATACGGGTGTATACCATACTTTTGATACTATATAACTTTTGAATTTTTAATACTATTTTCACTGCATTTTACTCCCATAACGAAATGCTAATTTTCTATTTTTCACCAAAATTCTAATTTTCTATTTATCATTCAACCTAACTGTATTTATGACTCAGTCTGACAATTATAATGACTCCACCTAACAATTATTCTGACTCAACCTAACAATTACAAAGACTATCTGACAATATATCTAGGAATATTTTTGCCTAAATCTGGCGTTACGACTAAATCAAACAGTATCTGTGCCTCACCCTCACAATTTCAATGACTCAACCTGACGATATCTGACTCAATTTAACAACATTTATGACTTAATCAAGAATATTCATGAATATGCTACCGTGAATGACCGAAATCAAGAGAATGTCGATTTTCACCGTTGAATGTCAATAATCCCGTAATCGCTTGGGTGAATGTCTGAAACAATTGCTATATCCGACTTGATCTTAATTTATTCGTTGATATTATTATATTTATGTGATATTTTAATATCTGCTGAGGATAGATTAGGAGAAACATCAGTGTTTAGAGTATCGGTTTAATGCATCCCGGGCAGTGGCACTTGACCTTACAAAAGCACTGATGTAGGGCATATCGGGCATATGTATACAGGTCAATGGCACTGAACCTTAAAAAAGCATTAATGTAGGGCATACCGGGCAGTGGCACTTAACTAGACCTAATACATATTACATTACCAAAGCGACTATGTGATTGTCAACCACCAATTGCGGTCACTCACAGTAACAAATATAACTATATTTGTGCAATAATTTAGATTAAAATAAATGTTTAATACTATACAAACTGCAAGATTTCAACATCTTATAACACACCAAGACAAAATCAAAAGAGATTCATTTGAAAAGTACAAATTTAATATTCTCTTACTCGATATTTCTTGCAGACGATGTTTAATATCCAGTGACTGACTTATTATCTACAATGAAGCTTAAAATATGCTTCCTGATAGAAAAGTTATTCTCGAAAAATAAAAGAAAAAAAAACCTCTCGATGAAATCAACGTCATCCGAGAAGAGAAATTCCTCTGGTATTCGAAAGGGTTTTTTTTTCTTTCCTATCTTGACAATGTGTTTCATTGATGAAAAGTGTTTTGTTGTAAGGGCGCTTGATTGGAATTGTCTAAACAAAGATACGGCAGAAAGATTGATTTTAGTCAAGATAAAGTGAACTACTATTGTCAGTAGCAGATTTCGGAGAAAGCGCTTTCTTTATGTTTAATGGATCTCGATAGATAATATTTTCGTTCATTTAAATTTCGGATAGATAATATAAATCCTTTTTCATACTTAACTTGGATAGAAAATATCCAATTTTTTTTTTTTTTATAAAAGATGATATATAATAATATATACTGTTTTGTATAAAGCTTGAAGAATATCTGTACTCTATATTAAATTTCGGATGGACAATATCAACGTTTTTTTAAATAAAAGACGATAGATTATATATATATATATATATATATATACAGCAGACCAACAGTTATAGTATCACTCTTTCAGCCCTCCTCATTTATCAGCCA
>NC_092210.1:6466561-6514059 GCF_043381705.1 Parasteatoda tepidariorum
CCCTTTTATCTTCAATTTCATGTTAATTATTCTCGATTACTCGAATTTTACTCCCTTTAACTCGATTTTTTTTGGATCTTTTGAAGCAAGAAAAAAAACCTAGGAGCTGATATCTTGTCCCTTCCTTTGCAACACACACACAATGTCTTTCGCACTCTCACTCTTTATGGAGAAGATAAAGCTGTCCCTCTTGAAGTATATGAACAGTGGTTAAATGAAACGTTACCAAATTTACTTCAAGGATACGGTGAAAATTTTTCAATATTGATGAAATGGGTTTATTTTTTAAATGTCTTCCAAATAAGACTATGATGTTTAAGGATGAAAACTGCTCAGGGGGTAAAATGAGCAAGGAAAGTTTGACTGTCCTAGTTGGAGAAAATGCGTCTGGGACAGAGAAATTGCCCTTATCGGAAAATACCGAAATCCCTGATGTTTCAAGAATGTAAAAACGTATCCTTTGGATTACTAGTCTAACAAAAAGTTTTGGATGACATCAGTTTTATCTGAAGACTATGTAAGAAAATTGGATCGGAAATTCTTCGCTAAAAGAAGAAAAATGATATTCTTTATGGATAAATGCACAGCGCACAGTGATCTACCTAATTTGAAAGCAGTAAACTTGCAGTTTCTCTCGCCGAACACAACAGCAATGTTGCACCCAATAGACCATGGTATCATAAAGTGCTTCAAACAGTCTTATCGTAAATGGCTTGTCAGAAAAATGATCTTAAATATTGTAAGCATTTAGAAGATTTGTAATTAATAAGCATTAATTAAATAATCCGACAATATTTTGAAAGTCCAAAACCGAAACTAGCGGTAAGTCGAACTTCCGATATGTCGAAGTTTTTCGTCAGTCCTATCAGATTCGAGCTATCGCGAATTCACTGTATATATATATACCTGCAAACTTTTAATCCTTTCAAGGATGATTCTCTTAAGTGGTAGTAAAATGGAATTTAAATTACAATTTCAGGCTGAAACATGCGCTGTATTTAGAACAAACTTATGCCGACTACGAAACAGTATTACATATTAATATATATACTTAATTTTTTTAAAAATAGTGGTGGATCAAAAAGATTATAAATTAAGTTTGTGAATGCAAGGAATATATCGAAAGCATACATTTTACTACCACTTTAAATATAAAAATAAAATTTTACGCCAAATGCGTAAAAGTTGGCAGGTATATATATATATATATATATATCTAATATAAGGGCAACAACCCCTATATTTTGGTGGATTTATTTGTCAAGAAAGCAGGAATAATGAGAACATGTTGTGCACAAGATTTTATTTACTATATAGATCGTGAAGCCGAAGTCACATCCCCGCTCTCCCGGCTGGAGAGGGGGGACAAAGTTCCAGTCAGATCCGACGGAGTTTAGTTTGTAAACATTATACACCAAAAAGTCACGCAAAAACATTGCTCCTGCATTTTATAGGATGATTTTTAGTTGTAAAGAGGCCCAGTCATATGCCTTTTTCTGTATTCTTACGCCTCATCAATTTATTTATTACTCATAGCAAATCGTTTAATCTTTCCTTATATGGAAGTGAAAGATCTTAAAATAACTTCNATATATATATATATATATATATATATATATATATATATATATATATATATATATATATATATATATATATATATATATATATATATATATATATATATATATATATATATATATATATATATATATATATATATATATATATATATATATATATATATATATATATATATATATATATATATATATATATATATATATATATATATATATATATATATATATATATATATATATATATATATATATATATATATATATATATATATATATATATATATATATATATATATATATATATATATATATATATATATATATATATATATATATATATATATATATATATATATATATATATATATATATATATATATATATATATATATATATATATATATATATATATATATATATATATATATATATATATATATATATATATATATATATATATATATATATATATATATATATATATATATATATATATATATATATATATATATATATATATATATATATATATATATATATATATATATATATATATATATATATATATATATATATATATATATATATATATATATATATATATATATATATATATATATATATATATATATATATATATATATATATATATATATATATATATATATATATATATATATATATATATATATATATATATATATATATATATATATATATATATATATATATATATATATATATATATATATATATATATATATATATATATATATATATATATATATATATATATATATATATATATATATATATATATATATATATATATATATATATATATATATATATATATATATATATATATATATATATATATATATATATATATATATATATATATATATATATATATATATATATATATATATATATATATATATATATATATATATATATATATATATATATATATATATATATATATATATATATATATATATATATATATATATATATATATATATATATATATATATATATATATATATATATATATATATATATATATATATATATATATATATATATATATATATATATATATATATATATATATATATATATATATATATATATATATATATATATATATATATATATATATATATATATATATATATATATATATATATATATATATATATATATATATATATATATATATATATATATATATATATATATATATATATATATATATATATATATATATATATATATATATATATATATATATATATATATATATATATATATATATATATATATATATATATATATATATATATATATATATATATATATATATATATATATATATATATATATATATATATATATATATATATATATATATAGACAATATCTAAGTTTTATTTTTATTTTTATAAAAGACGATATGTAATACAGATATACTGTTTTGTATAAAGCTTGAGGAATATCTATACTTTTTGTCATAAACTTGAAGTATATCTATATTTCTATAATCTATGTTAAAATATATATAACGATATATAACGAATAAATATATATCGTTTTACATTCACAATTTGGATACATAATTTTTTTACTCTCTAATATAACGCAAATATTCCCCTCAATACAATCGAAATTCAAACTATAATTATTATTTATAGTGAGAGTAATTACTATTATTTAAAGTTATTTTATGACACGAATTTAAAAACTAATAAAATAGCGTTTTTTAAATCGATATAAAAGAAGGAAATAATAGTTTTGTAGATTTTTTAAAAGGAAATAATATTATTTTTATCAGAATTAAAACAAAAAAGAGTAAGGGGCATCACTTTTGTAAGATGGGGGAAAAGATTTTCCGTGTAAGATGGAAGAATATACGAATGTAATGCTCCCTGAATTTCTCGTTTGAAGTTCTACAAAAATACTCATTTTTCTTTAATCGTTTTAAACGTAAATTTTGCTGGTAATGATATGCATTGAATACAATATTATACAGAGAGTTGATCAATTTTTTTCATTATTGCCAGTTTATTTAGGTAACGAACATATCGACCGATCCAAAAAATAAATACAAAATAATGTAAAATAGTTTCAGGGTGCGTAGCCAAATTTTTCAACAAAAAATAAGCACCTTTTAAAGGCTAAAAAGGTACTTATAAGTACTTTTGAGTACTTTTTAAGCATTCAAAAATATTTTTAAGTACTATATAAATTAACAAAACTTTACATGATCTTGATAAAATAACTAGTTTCTGACAAAGATCTCTTTTCTTGATTATATTAGCCTTTAAAAAATGATCGAGAGATTTTTCGGTTCGATTTCAGAGGGTGGAAAATGAAGCTTGAAATTGAGAATATCTTGCAGCAGAGTTGCACATGCGAGTGCAAGAATCTCACCGAACCCAGCACAGTAGACGCACATACGGATTCGCAAGTATTTCATCAAACCTGTAAAATGATGGACGCTTTCGTACGCTACAGACTGACGGTACGCTGAAATAGATTGTGGTTGAATGAATTGTGAAAGCGTTGAATAGAACAATGTGAAAAGCACACATTTGCATAATACGTGGCGAGAATTGACATGGTAAAGGAAAAAAAATCTCATTTTCGAAAAGGGAAAATTAAGCACTATTTAAAAACACCCAATGAAAATAGCACCTTTAAGGGCTTTTAAAAAACGAAAATCGAAAACAAGAACCTTTAAGCACTTTTTAAAAACGCTACGCACCATGAGTTTAAATAAGAAATATCATGATACATCGTGAAATATTGAGATTTCTTGACAATATATCATGATCATAAAAATGGGATAACTTTCGGATCCAGAGCAAAATACTTTTTTGCAGAGAAATTAGTACTACTAATTTTCATTATTGTAGTTGATAAAAATATTTAAAATATTGATTGCTTAATTATTATTGATTAAAGAACAATGACGTGAAAATCGAATGAATCAACCGTTGAAATTCTCAAAAATTGAAAAAAAGTTTCTCCAAGAACTTTGTGTCGTAAAACTGACTTTTATAAAATGACACACAAAAGGAAAATTGTTAATTTTTTTCGATGTTTTCTTATGGGTTCGAAAATTACATGGTGTAATAATATAGAAAGTTCAGGTTGCAATAATTATACAATTAACAAAAGTTTTAATATTTCTTACCCGTTTTTTCTCTCGTTCTCAACGGTATTCACCTGTAATTTTATCACCTTTAATTAGAATGAACTTTTACAATAACTACGTTTTTAATTTTAATTATTATTCCAAATTAAAAGCTTAAAACTAAAAGCAGTGATCCTTTATAGTAAAATAATTGGGTATTTGCACTTCAAGAAGACGACCTCCCTTACTAACATAAGAGACATATGTGATGAGCGCCGGCTAATCTTCTTCAGCAAAATGGAGTATTTAAGTTGATCTAAGTTTCTCTACATAAGTTTAGAATGTTAATTAACAATAAATTAATTGAATAAAAAGCTGTATCGCGAATCCGATGTGTTGAAATATAATTCCGTCTCGTCTATTTCTTTTACTAAACTTAGATTTATTATTGTTTGTGTATTTTATCATGACATATTTTTGTTTTGCCTACCTGGCAACTTCGATGCATAATTAGTTTGTTTATGTCCCACGTGGTTTCGTGCCTGTCGTTGCGTTAAGTAAGAAATATATAGTGAAAGAATTGGAATCTTTGAGAAAGAATCTTTGTGAAAGAATTTAGAATGTGTCACTTAAGAGAATTGATATTTGATGCCTTACTCGAAATAGAATGGAAAGAACAGTTGCTAGTGTAAACAAATGCCACCTTTCAACAACCAATGAGGATCGAGATATCCACACCACGTCACTCGCGTCACGTATCCCTAACCTCAATAATTTATAATAACCCTATTAGAAATTTTATCCACCCATTAACTCATTAATAATTATAAAATGATTTATAAGTTATATTTACTTTCTACGAAGCTTTAAGTAAAACTGCGTCGAGTTGTTATTAAAAGTATTGAATACAAAATTGTAAAATATTATCATTTTTTTTCGCACTATTACTAAAGCAATTCTTTTGCGGAAAATGGCTAACGAGTTTTTATAACATGGAAAATTAAATAAAAAATCATTTGTAGATGTTAGTGCAGTGGTAATCGAGCAAAATGATTAGGTTTAAATTGGTGATACTACAATAAAGTGATAATACAATAAAAAATGTTAGCTTTTTTTAAAATTCATTTATTTTTAGCTTTGATGTAACAATCTGTATTATAAAATGACTACTAAGCAATCGTTGAAAAATAAAATTATTATCAACCAATGGTGGGGGCTTGTGAGCGAAGTGAACGGAGTCCAGTAATAAATAAAATATGATATTCTAATGTTGATATTCTTTTGTTGATATTACTGATATCGACTAATATTCTTATCAGAGCCATGGTGGCTCAGGGGATAGAGCGTTCGCTTTCCAATGAGGTGAATCGGGTTCGAATTCCAACAGTGGCGGTTAGATACGAATTCCTCACCCGGCTCGCCCCGGCAACAGTGCCGAAGTAAAATATCCTCTGTGGTAGATGGATCATGGGTTAGAGTCCCCTTGCCGTTAGGCTAACAGTGGGAGGGTTTCGTAGTTTTCTTTTCCATGTAACGCAAATACGGGTTAGTTCCATTATGTGCGAGTTATCCAAAAGTGCTCCACGAAGGCAAATTTCACCCAATACTTGATCCAGGAGTTCCCTTGCTTTCTGGATTGGATTTAAAATTACAAAGCTACGGAAATGAACATTAGTAGTTGTAAACCCAAAATTAGTTCGGCTGTTTAACGACGGTTATAAAATAAAATATAATATTCTAATCAGAGCCGTGGTGGCTCAGGGGATAGAGCGTTCTCCTTCCAATGGCGTGAACTTGGTTCAAATTCAAGCAATGACTGGTCGAAACGAATTCTGGGTCCAGCTCGCACCGACCTCAGTGCCGACGTAGAATATCCTCAGTGGCAGACGGATCATGGGTTAGAATCCCCTTGAGGTCAAGCTAACCGTGATAGATTTCCGTGGTTTTCCTCTCCATGTAACGCAAATGAGAGTTAGTTCTATCAAAAAGTCCTCCAGGAAGGCAAATGTCTCCCAATACTTCATCCAGGAGTTTTCTTGTCCTCTGGATTGTTTTCAAAATTACAAGGCTGGGGAGATGAACATTAGTAATGGTAAGCCCGAAGTTGGGTCGGCTGTTCAATGACGCTTAAAGAATAAAATATTCTAATCAAGTGATATTTGGATGAAATATCTTAAATGTAAAACACATACTTTGCTAATTTCTAAATAAATCTTAAATCCTCCTAACTGATTATTAATAATTTAGAAAACTGTTTTTATTTCGAAATTTCCTTCCGGGGAATAAAGATGAGTCTGGAATTTATTTCATCCCTATAGTTAGTCTAAGAAAGAGAATGAGTGGCGAGAGTTGACATTCTTAGAAGTCCATCAGACATCCCTTTCCCCATAATGAAACAAACAGTTACCCCACAAATCAATAACTTCCCTCCGAAAGGCCAGTTAACATCAATATATTATCACCTTCGGAAAAAATAATCGAACTGGTCATTTCTATAGTTGAAACTAGTTACTGTTATAGTTTATTTGAAATAGTTGCCTATTCATTTAATATAGAATACTTGAGCGTTTGTGTTTTTCAATTAGATAGAAAAGAATAATTTACCTTAGGTAAGTACATATAAGTACGCATATTTTTAGTTGAATTAATAAAACTTTTTCATGCCAAGAAACAGCAATTATTGCGAAACAATCTTCGGGGTTTGTGAGAAGCAGCGAACAGGGGTCTCAGCCCCTAGTATTTCAATAAAAATACAAAATTACTCCACCTGACGTATAACTTACTATTCAACACTCCTCAAATAATTACTTAGGACAACCAAACAAAGTGAATTATAACTATAGTGTTGCCATTAGATAGAGAAATAACTGAGTTTATGGTGCCACATAAGAGAAATATAGAGAGAGATTAAGCAATGAGGAAGTTTAAAACTTTGTTCGCAATTTAAAAAAAAAAAAAAATCAGCTATAGAGAACTCTAGCTACTATGATATCCGATACAACAATAACTCCCTTTAGAGCGATAATGTTTCGTGGTCACGACGAACTTGCATATGAATTAATGTCATGCTCAATATTACAATATTCTCTGAAGTAATAAACCCCCGTAAAACGACTTTTTTTTCACAAATTTCAACTTTATTTTCTCCATTTATTATTGATTTTCATATAATGTAAAAAATCTTATATTATCATCCTTTGCCATTTTTTTCCATCTTTTCTGACAAAAGAAGACTCACTGCTGACCACCCCAAGAGATTCCATTCTTAGAATCGCCTCCCTTATCTCCTAAGAAGTCACAGATGTAACATTCCTATTAAATTTCATTTCTTTAATGTTAAAAGCTGATCATGAGTCACAAATGACCACAAGCATCACACATTAACACCTGAAAGAGAATTTTTTCTGCAGAGGGTGGGTGAAGCCCCATTCATAAACGAAAATCATTATCGTGCTTAGGACAATCAAAAAAATGAACAAACAAACAAAAATATCAGATTATTTTCAATAAAAATGGTTTTCAGGTATGTTTTACGATCTTATTTTCTGAACTTATTTCAATTGTTGTTTTTTATATTTAACCATAATTAACACTCTGCAAATTAATTTTTTGCATAATGTATAAATACAATCATAGTTAATACATATATAACACTACAATTTTTTTTAAAAAATCTTATTGTGTCCCCAAATTATGTAGGCCCTCGATATAACAATATATCTCTCTACAACAGCATATTTATTGGGTCCCCAAAATATTGTTGTAGCGAGGTTTTACATGGTTTATTATAGGTTCCCTGAACTCATTTTTCTTTAATACCAATAAACAGAATTTGTCGTGAAAACTGAGCTACCTCTAAAGTCATTAAGCTAAAGACGCGTGACAAACAATAGCAAATGAAAGTTATTTATTTAAATAAACCTCTAATTGTATTTCCCAGCCCAACCCTAAAAAAAAATATTTTTTCGTCTCGCCGCAATCAATTCCAAAAGGTCAAGAGGTGACTCTTAAAATGCCCCCCCCCCAAACTATTCCCTTATAGAACTGGGGACAGATTATTTCGGATAACAAACAAAAGATCCTCCTCAATAATTGACGAAGAAATAACTATAGTTTCAATAATTATGTCACCTTCTGTTATAATAATCAAATTGTTGCGTTGGGTTTCCTGACGGGACGCCTGCATCGGGGGAAGGACGGCGGGACCGCTCCTTTCCCCCTTCCTCCTTCAATCGATCCGCCCACCCTCGTGACTTTTTAAGGGTCTTCTTCAGCTCTCGCTAGCCCACTTCCGCCCAAATAAATCGAAAGTCTCGGGGAATGGAACACTAAAGAAGAGTCAACACTTCGGCGGCAATTACTCGCGAAACAGGTGGGCACTCTGATTTTTGGTCTGGAGGATTTTGTTGCTCTCGGAAAAAAAGCCACTCTACAGTAAAAAGGGTTTGCTCTGAAAATGGATAACGATTGTGACTTTTAACAACTTTGTTTATTTCGCATTTTGATATATTTCAATAGTTTGTAATACAGGCAATTTATTGAACAGGTTCCTCGAAGGTAGGCAAATTTAATTTTAACCCTTTTTATACGGCCGTGGTAAATATACTTACAAAACTTTATTAGCTTTTAAATGTTTTCTTTTCCTTCTAACGGACATTCACTGAACATTCGATCTTCACCTAGGAAGATGCCGGAAGTATTACTCATTTAACGTTACCCAGTGGGTACCAGTGAACCTAAGTCACGGAGGCGAGCCCACGCCACACTGCCACAGGTACCCGTTCATAGGGTGGGTCACATTCACTCATCACACAATATTTTACATTTAATATCCGTCGTTGAACAGCTGACACAATTTCGGGTTTGCGACTACAAATGCTCAACTCCGTAGCCTTGTAGTTTTTGAACCAATACAAAAGACAAGGAAACTCCTGGATAAGTACCCCCACTGGTATTGATTTGTTATGGGAACATGGAGGACTTTGCGACTCGACAGATTTAACGTGCATCAGTCACCATTTATTACACGGGGAGTCTTCGACCGGCGGGGATCACGAATTCTTGAACTTGGGCCGAGTGCCCTACCAACCACGCTATCCNAAGACAAGGAAACTCCTGGATAAGTACCCCCACAGGTATTGATTTGTTATGGGAACATGGAGGACTTTGCGACTCGACAGATTTAACGTGCATCAGTCGCCATTTATTACACGGGGAGTCTTCGACCGGCGGGGATCCCGAATTCTTGAACTTGGGCCGAGTGCCCTACCAACCAGGCTATCCCGGCCTTTTCTCACACAATGGAGAACAACACACAAAGAGAAACATCCATGCCCTGAGCGGGATTCGAACCCGCAGCCATTGACTTCGCAGTCAGGCACACTAACCGCTCGGCCACCTGGACGGCGAACAATTAATGTTGTTGTTCATTTACGTCGCACTAGAGCTGCACAATGGGCTATTGGAGACGGTCTGGGAAACATCCCGGAGGATGATCCGAAGACATGCCATCACAATTTTGATCCTCTGCGGAGGGGATGGCACCCCCGCTTCGGTAGCCCGACGACCTGCGCGCGAAGTCGAGCACTTTACGGTAGCACAGTTTAACGAGGACCAATACCGCACACCCTCGGTCCCTACGCAGACTGATCCAAGTGGTCACCCACCCTCACACTGACCGCAGCCAGTGATGCTTGACTTCGGTGATCTGCTGGGAACCGTGTCTTAGCGAACAGTCCACTGCGCGACGCGAACAATTTATAAATGTACGTAGGTGGGAGGATATATTTTCACCTATGACTTGTGCTGCCATCTTCTGATAATTTCAGAAATGCAGTAAATATAGACATAAATGACAGGCTTTGTTTACATGCATGATACTAACAGTAAAAGATAGTGTGGGGTCAAGAAAAAAAAAAACATTGAGGAGCCGATATCGCTTGTAAGTTATGCGTTGGTTCATTTAATCAAATCTCACCGAGTTGAAATTCTCATCGCGTCAAATCGTTGTGGGGCAATTCATCGGATATATTATGTCGGAGCGACACTTCGTCACTGAAACATTTCGTCGTGGGCACAATCCCTTTTGGAAACTATTCGTCGTTGACACAATTTGTTATGACGAAAATTCGTCATGGACACAATTTGTTGTAGCAGCAATTCGTTGTGATACAATTCGTTACAGAAAAAAAAAGGAAAGGATAGAATTATCGCGCTAAATAGTGAATACTCGGACTCGCGATTTGAATTTTTTGTATCATAATAACATCCTAATTTTTAAAAAAAATTATATGAAAATCAACAGCAATAACTGCAAAAAAAAAGAAAAGAAAAGAATTAGGAATCATGTAAACGCTGTATGAATTTAGCGAAAATAGAGAACGTCAAAAATTATTTACTTAAATGTACGATTCAGATTTTCGATTTCGTGAAATTCGTGATTTGGAATGCTCATGTAATATCAGATTAAATATTAATTCAATTTAAAAAAAGGGGCAAATATATCATATTGATTCAATAATTCCGCAAATACAAATAAGAAAATAAGAAATACAAATAAGAAAATAAGGAATACAAAATTGCTACTCAAATAAATTTTAAAAATAAATAAATAAATGAATAAAAGAGAGAAGGAGAAAACATCCATTTTCCTAACAAAAGACTTTTTAAATGTTTGCCATTTAGGAAATACATTTTAAATTATCAATTTTATACATGGCTTGCCTTAGTATTTCATTAATTCTAGTTGAAGTTTTTTGTTGTTGTTTTGTTTCAGTCTTGTGTTATCAGAGTTTATCGTGCCGGTAAGGGCAAAATAAGCGTCGCGTTAACGGAATTTTGTTCAAAATGCGCAATTTTTTATTTTTTAATCGTCGCTGAACAGCCGACCTAATTTAGGGTTTACGACTATAAATGTTCAACTCCGTAGCCTTGTAGTTTTGAACCTATTCCTGAAGACGAGTGAACTCCTGGATCACATCTCCTTCGTGGAGGATTTTTCGATGAAACTAACCCGCATTTGTGTTACATGGAGAGGAAAACCACCCCATGATCCGTTAACCACTGAGGATATTTTTACGTCAGCACTGTGGTCGGTGCGAGCCGAATGCGTAATTCATATCGAACAGCCATCGCTGGGATTTGAACCCGGTCCACCTCATTGGAAGACGAGCGCTCTATCCCCTAAACTACCACGGCTTGCATGCCCGCAGTTATAGTTTATTTACGCCGCGCTAGAGCGGCACAATGCGCTATTGGCGACGGTTTGGAAAAATTCTCTAAGGATGATCCAAAGAAATGCCATCACAATTTTGATCCTCAGCAGAGTGGATAGCTCCCCCCCCCCGTTCGGCATCCCGACGACTTGCTCTTGAAATCGAGCACTTTAGGGTAAAACAGTTTAACGTAGACCGCACATCCTCGGCCCCTCCGCAGGCTGATTAAAATGGACATCCACCTGCACACTGACCGCTGCCAGTGATGATTGAATTTCGTGATCTCTTGAGAATCGTTTCTTAACCCTTAGACGCAGAATTATTATTATACGTAATTTTCATACAGTTTTCATTATTCTGTGTTAATCCAGGTCAAAATAACTGAAAAATATTATTTATTTTAATAATTTATGGTTATGAGACATTGATTTCTTCTTCTTCCTAACATGGCTCACTTCGAAACAATAAAAACTTGCATCTTAGAAAAATGGTTATTCATCAGTGAAAGAGTTTCAATTTACAAAATCAATTATTGATAAATTTATGAATATGAATGAGGGGAAACAAAATTCAAAATTTTTTTTTCACGCATTTTATATTTTAATACAAATATAATTCCGATAATCTAACAGATTTTTTAGCAACTATTTTTTTATACTGTCTTTAATAATTAAAGCATATCAAAATATAGCCAATAATTCGAGCGAAAAAATTATATATAAAAGAGACAGCAGTTTTAAGTAATTCAAATACCGAAATATAACAATATTAGGGAAAAAAAGGCCCTATAAAAGATAAAATGATGAAATATTTTTGATTAAATTCGGTCATACGTAAACATTTAGTTAGAAATCTTTAATTAATCATCGGTCTAAAATTAGACGAATGAGTATCATATGATAAAGAACACACACTAAACTAACTTTAAAACCTCAATAACGGTTTTCTTTAAGCAATATATTCTTCAGAAAGCAATCTTAAATATCTATGCTGGGTCAAACACTAAACATAGTATCGAATATTTATAATTTAGTTGTGCGATACTTAAAAACTCAGAAATTTTCAGTGACACAATTAAATTTCAATCAGGTTTCAGTTTCCTTTAATGTGTAAAGCAATAAATTCTTCAGTAAGCAATATTAAGTTTCGATATCGAGTCAAATGCGTGCGTTGAATTTTAAACAACAGTACATCGAGAATCTCACATAAGCCTAACTATTAAATAGCATGCAAGATTTGGCGCCAAGTTAAATTCCTTTTCGAAAATGGAAATCACAGCACGAACAGAGGAAAAGTGATGAATGACCCCCCTATCAGAACATTTCACGGGCAGGTGATGTGAGCAATAAAATCTGATGGATTAAATCGAATATTTGTGGGTTGTGGGAGGAAGTGTAATTGCTCCCTTTCTCACTTCTGTTGGAACTCCTGGGAACGCAATCCAACCTTTCGAATGTTGAATTTAGAATTTTCAATTTAGTTTTGAAGTAAAAAATGAATAAAAAGTAATGTCGCAAACATAGAATCCAGAACCAGAATGGTAAATAGAATTGTCATCAGGGGCATTCCAGAACTTTTGTGAAAGATCCGGATTTTATGATATCGTAAGAAATCAACTCATAATTTTCTGTGTTTTTTTAAAGAACATTAAATTAAGGTGAAACATTATAGCATTTAATTATGGTTAATAAAAATCATGCTTTGTTTAACAAAGTATATGTTACTGCGAAAGACCGAAATTGGTGGTTGACTTCCACCGGTGAATGTTGACAATAGTCGCTTTGGTAAATACCCGAAATACATACTAGGTCTAGTTAAGTGCCACTGCCCGGTATGCCTTACATCAACGTTTTCTTAAGGTTCAGTGCCACTGCCCGGTATGCCTTACATCAATGTTTTTTGAGGTCAAGTGCCCCTACGTCCCAGTATGTATTTAACCGGTAATCCGAACACTGATGTTTCTCCTAATCTATCCTCGGCAGATATTAAAATATCGAATTAATATAATAATTTCAATGAATAAATTAATGTCAAATCGGACATAACAAATATTTCGGACATTCACCAAAGCGACAATGTGATTGTTGACATTCACCGGTGAAAGTCGACATTTTCTTGAATTCGGATATTCAGGGTAACATATATATTAAATATTGGTATTTTTTATTTTATTTCAATCACATTTTTATAAAAAAAAACTGTTTTCGCTGTTAATGATCTGAGAAAATGTATAAATAATACTTGATATTATTCAACAATAATACTGCAACTAAAATTTTTAATTACTAATCTCTCACTTCTTAATCTCTTACCACCAATAATAAAAAGGCTTATATTATTATTTAATTATCGTAAACTAATTACTGAGTAAATAAAGTCAGCTATAATTTTTTTAACCAAACTAAAAACGTTCCTAAATTGCATAGACAGAAAACCTACTTGTTGCATAAAAAGTAACTTAATATAGATCAGAAAACATTTTCAAAAATAATTATTCTTGGCAGAGCAAGTCTTAATTTACAAGTAGATATTTAATAATTTTTAAAATTACTTTTATTGAAATAAATGTTTATAGAATTAAATGGGTATAATTTAAATATATTTATTGATAATAAAACAGCAAATTATAATACATTCTAGTACAGTGAGCACTTACGAAAAAATGAAATGAATAACAAAAAATTATAATTTGAAAGTTACATTCTTATCTACATTTAAGATCTTAAAAAAAGAGTATTTTGTTTCATAATTATTGATTATTATTGATTCTAGGAATAAAATATTATCAATGAGATTTGACATCAATGGTTTAATTAAATATTTTAAAATCATTCCAACCATGCCTTTTTTCTTTTTTTACATTTTCCGCAGCAGCAGTTCTTGGGGTTTGCCTTCTCCCCCCTCCCCCCCTACACATGCACGCACAAATCGGGAGCTGTTGAAAATTTTAATGTACTTAATTTCTATGACATGGTAGTTGACAAAAAGTTCCTTGTTGTTGTTTTAAAAATTGTTTTTTTATTAATTGTAAAAATATTTTGTTCATTTTAAAATTTATTTTCGTAATTTATTTATTTATTGAAATTTCGGTAAGAATTAAAAATTTTGTGAGCACTACCATTGCTTTTTTCTCATTCTCTTTAAAATGTAAATTAAATAAATATATTCACAGTACTTGCATTTTATAATAATTATTTTATATACGTTAAATTGCGTTATAAATTTAAATACAATAAAAAAAACCTTATTCTAAAATATTTGTAATTTAAAAACATGTAAACCAAATGCAGATGAAAACAAGAGATTCAATATCACTTCTACGTGTAATACATTTAAAAGTGTTATCGGATCTCTTGTTTCTTGTAAAGATGTAGTACATGTAGAAGCGTGAAGTACTACAATGATAATTGTAATTTTAAAAGAAAACAAAGCGAGCATAAGATATTGAAATATTTTGTGGAAAACTTGCCAACAACACGTTGCACACAGCGTCTTCAACAAGTTTAATTAAAAATTTCAAATATTGCCCACAGATAACACAATTTGCAAAAAAAGTGTGAGATTTCAAAAGTAATCCCTCAATAAATGATTTCACTTAAACAAACACTTGGTCATTAAAACTGCAAATCTCGAAACAAAGTAATAAAAAGAAACAGAGCTTACCGACAAATAATCCTTGACTAAGGAAGAGTCTATTTATTGAATACAGGAAGAAACTGTAACAAGCATAAACATAAAATGTTCCCCATAAGACTAAGTATCAACAACCGCTAACATTGTTTACATGTGAATATCACAAGGAAAAAATATCAGGTCTCAATTTCAATCGAGCATTATTTAGATTTGTAGATGAGTGTGACGAGCTCTTTGCTTTCGCTTATAGCTCACAAATAAGATTTAAGCAGCGAGCGCAGATTTGCCAACAACATACTTCCGAAGTACATGCCTTGGAGGAGGAAATCTCCCAGCCATCCTCGGCCATTCAGAGCTCTTTAGTCAATACGTCTTAAAGACGCTGAAATCTCNTTACTTTGCGAGTATATTTTACTTATAATATTAGATGGTTTTCGAGTGAGGGGGGGCGCTAAAAAGGTATTGTGCCCCGGGCGCGAGTTAAGCTCGCTACGGCACTGAGTACATGTAGAAGCGTGAGGTACTATAATGATAATTGTAATTTTAAAACAAAACAAAGCGAGCATAAGATCTTGAAATGTTTTGTGGAAAACTTGCCAACAACACTTTGTACTCAGCGTCTTCAACAAGTTTAAATAAAAATTTCAAATATTGCCCACAGATAATACAATTTGCAAGAAAAGTGTGAGATTTCAAAAGTAATCCCTCAATAAATGATTTCATTAAAAAAAAAAAAAAAAAAAAAAAAAAAAAAAAAAAAAAAAAAACACTTGGTCATTAAAACTGCAAATCTCGAAACAAAGTTATAAAAATAAACTCACTGACAAATAATCCTTGAGGAAGAGTTTATTTGTTGAATACAGGAAGAAACTGTAAGAAGTATAAACATAAGATGTTCCCCATAAGACTAATAAGTACCAACAACCGCTAACATTGTTTACATGTGAATATCACGAGGAAAAAAATATCCGGTCTCAATTTCATTCGAACATTATTTATTTATTGGCACACATATATTTATGCAGGATTGTGTGCTCAGTTACATGAATATAGTTCCCGCGGTGGACTGATCGTTTAAATACGGTTCCCAGTTGAACACCGAAGTCAAGCATCACTGGCTGCGGTCAGTGTGGGGGTGAGAGACCACTTTGATCAGCTTACAAGGGGAACGAGGGTCAGCGGTATCGGGCCTCGTTAAACTGTTCCACAGTAAAGTGCTCGACTTCACGCGCAGGTCGTTGGGCTACCGAAACAGAGGGGCCATCCCCTTTACAGATGGATCAAATTGCGATGGCATGTCTTCAGATCCTCCTCAGGGTTGTTTCCCAGACCATCGCCGATAGCTCATTGTGCAGATCTGGTGCGACGTAAACAAACAACAACAACATAAATTACAGTTTAAAATCCTTTGTCAAGTAGAAGAACATATAGCACAATTCAGACAGCAGATAAATACATTCAGAGTTTGAGCGGGGTTCGAACCCATTACCTCTACGCTAGAGAAATATTGGCGTACGAGGTCGTTTTTTCACGGTAGCCCAGAGATTGAAAAACCAACGGTAGGCAACCGATTCATCAAAACTAAGTTTCGGTGACAGAGGGTCACAACGGCTCATCCAAAAGCTCTGAACGTGGAGGTAGCGAGTTCGAATCCAGCCATAACCCTGGATGTATCATCGAGACTTCTTTTGTTTCCTAAAATGTGCTTCATCGGTAAGTCGATTTTAGTATTGAGCACACAAATATCCATAAGTATTTATGGGAATAAATTAGAAAACAACAACAAATAGGACAACCGACTATGAGCGCCTGATTCAAAACAGTAAAATCATGGAAAAGACAATAAATATTGAGTTCAATTGCGCAAGTGCAATAAAAGATTTATTTTGAAGCTGGTCAAATTCAATTGAATAATATTATTTGCTGATGTTCTTCAGTTTTAGGTAGGTACTTCATTTACGTCGCACTGAAACTACTCAATGGGCTATTGGCGACGGTCGAGGATTTATCCCTGAGAGTAATCCGAAGACATGCAATCACAGTTTTGATCCATTACAATGAGGATAGCTCCACCATCTCGGTAGCCCGATGACCTGCGTGCGAAGTCGAGCACTTTGCGGTAGAACAGTTTAACGTGGACCGAAACCATGCACCCTCGGTTCCTACGCAGGCTGATTAAAGTGGTTCCCGCTTACTGACCATCAAAACCTCTCCCAGCGACCGGGCAAACATCTGCACCAAAAGAGGAAAGATTTTCTTTAACACGCGAAAATTCCGAGCCTCCCAAAAGTGTCGCTACATAAAGGTGGTCTTTTCTGGAGGTTTCACTGCATCATGGCACAATCAGTTTTTTCAGTTTCTTCACTCATGGCACAATAAGTTTTTTCAGTTTCTTCACTCATGGCACAATCAGTTTTTTCAGTTTCTTCACTCATGGCACAATCAGTTTCTTCAGAGAAAAGTTCAGTAATTATCCAGAAATGTTGATATGAATTGGCGACTGAAGACTATGCAATATAAACTTTACCAGAATTGTTTTCCCGGGATTATGTTTAATGATTGGTTTGCCCAAATAAACCCCATTAACTTCGTAATCTTAAAACCTTAATTACTCGCGTAATATGAAAAAGTGGCTAAAAATGTATGGTACAAAATTCAATTTTTAAAAATATCTTGAGGTGGTCATTTGGACGAAATCAATTTTAATTTAAAAACCTCACGTTAATATCTCAAAAAAAAAAAAATCACGCGTATAACATTCAACTATTTCAAATAAAAAGTAAGAAAAATAAAAATAAATTGAATTTAAAAATATTAAATTAAAATTTCATGTGTTCAAAATAAAATTAGATATTGTTACGATATATTTAATTGTATCATAACTTAATTCATAGTTTAACTTGATTAACATTTATTTTAATTCAACTCTTTAGTTTAGGGACCTTTTCTTACATTTTAATTAAGATATTTAAATTTAAAAATATTTCCAGTCCATTCCTGTTTTTGGAACATCTGTTTGGAGGGAACAACAGTTAGGGGGACATCTTCTTATTATGTTTCAAGTCCAATTACAAGGAAAGTCCCAATTAAGCGGTTTTGATCAGCTCGGTTTTGTGCGTGGGTGGACAGTTTGAGCTCTTCCTTATAATAAAGGATTTAACTCTTAACCGAAGATGATTGGGTTTTAACTTTTAAAAGGGTGGGTCTCAAAAGCACTGTGAAAAAGAAAAGAATTCCTGGAATGTAGAGAGAGAATTGAGTAGGTATTATAGAAGTTGGTTAAATAGGTCGAGAGAAAAATATAATTCTTAACATGAAAAGAAATAAAGGAAATAAAAATAATCTGCACAGAAATAACAACAGTTTCACATTTTTTATTCATCTTCCTCTATGCGTAATACTTTCAACAGATTATTTTAAAATTTAAATAAAAGGAATGTTAGTTTCAATCTTCTGAAGTCAAAGAATGTTAATGTTTCCCCCCCCCTTTAACTGCTTGTAATTGAGCCGTGGTGGCTCAGAGGATAGAGCCTTCGCCTTCCAATGAAGGACACCAGGTTCGAATCCAAGTGATGGCTGGTCGATACGAATTCCGCTCCCGGCTGACACCAATCACAGTGCTGACGTGAAATTATCCTGATTTCGTTGTTTTCCTCTCCGTGTAAAGCAACGAACTCAATGAGGGTTAGTTCCATTAAGAAGTCCTCCACGAAGGCAAAATTTCTACCAATACTTGATCCAGGAGCTCCATCGTCTTCTGGATTGGGTTCAAAATTACAAGGTTAGGAGGGGAGCATTAGTAATCGCAAAACCAAAATTGGGTCGGCAGTTCAACGACGGTTACAAAACTACTTGTAATTTATTCTCGATTGATTACGCTACAATATAGCTCTAATTTGATAACCCTGTATTTTACTGAGTGAAAATTCGAATCCTTCAAAAAATAAGAGCGTTTATCGTCTGCACCCATTAAATAGTAGATTTGAGACAGCATTCTAACAAACGAAAAAAGAAAACGATCATTGGATTGAAAGTTATTCGATGGGTTTATCATAGTGATTTTACTAGCGTTCGACGGCATTCTTTTCAGAAAGTGATCCTAGATTCTAATCATGACCACCCTGCATAAAATGAGAGCAATTAAATGCTTGGATTAAAGAAAAAAATATGCCTCCATGCCATATTCGAAGCTATGAAAATGTTATCAACACCCACAGCATGTTTTGGAGTTAATGGTCGTCTCGTAAAACATATTTCTTCGCCTATCAGTTGGGAAAATCTAATTAAGTGTTAAGGCAATAAAAGATAAGAAATCGAGCACCGGTTCGTCGCGTTTTTTTATTTTATTTATCTTTTTGAAAAAAAAAACGCAAATACATATAAATAAATCGACGAGGGGATTTCTTTTTTTAATTTAAGAACACTACCTCTTTTATATAGGAGACTTATTTTTGAAAATGGAATTTTTCTCACTCGCGTAATAAATAAAAACGTTCCAAAATAGTTGTTATTTTCGTCTGACAGCATAATGATAAAATGCTCCTGATATTCTAGCCTTTAAATAACGGCAAAAAAAGGCGAATTTTAATTAGTTATAAGTTACTTAAAAAGGAAATAAATTCTTAAAATCTATAAAATATTTTTAAAAAAATTAATTATCAAATTTAACTAGTGAGCTCCCCTCTTTCAACCCCCCAAAGATTGCCATACCATCCTATAAGGCTTACTCTGCAACCATGATTGCTTCGCCCACTACTGAGTTAAACAATTTGAAATGCGTTTTAGCGTAAAATCTAAAAAGTTAAAATCAATCATTTAAATATTTGAACTAATTCCTCTTTAAAAAATTTAAATATTTTTGAAAAGTCAATAAGTTATTGAAATAAAAAAAGTACAATACATAACACAGTATAGTTTGGCTAAAGTAAAAACTCCCCTAGCTTTTCGTCTGGATCCGTGGTGGTGACTATGGTAACGAGGTATAACTATTTCAAGTATGGGGGTCAGGTCGACGAAATTAATGGAATCTTTTTCTTCTGTCTATTGTGTTAGCCCTAAAGTCAAGCGAAGCAACCCTACCTGAAATGCGCTATTCTTGTCTCCATAGCAGCAAACGGCTACAGACTTTGAGGCGGGGGGAGTTCTTACCGAAGGCAAACTATACAACAGTATGGATGATTGACTGAATGTAAACAACAACAAGCGTCCTAAAACCGGAAGAAAATTTAGAAAACTTCCGGTGTATCACTCCGCTTATGTTATGCTAACGAGGCGATGTGTAAACAGGTTAATATTCTAGGAAGTTTTATTATTGTGATTTGGTTTAAATGTACGCGTAATTTTACCATTCATAAGAATTTTCTGTAATTTCTAAATTCTCTCAGGTTGTGAGAAGCGAGGAAGCGTTCTTGAGGTGTTATCGGCGTTCCGTCAAATTTTAGTCCTGAGACATTAGAGCGTTCGCCTTCCAATGAGGTGAACTGGGTTCGAATTCTAGCTATGACTGGTCGATACGAATTCTGCATCCGGCTTGCACCGACCACAGTGCTGATGTGAAATATCCTCTGTGGTAGACGGATCATGGGGGTTAGAGTCCCCTTGCCGTCAGGCTAACTGTGGGAGGTTCTCGTAGTCTCCCTCTCCATGTAACGCAAATGCGGGTTAGTTTCATCAAAAAGTTCTCCACGAAGGCAAATTTCTCCCAATACTTGATCGAGAAATCTCCTTGTCTTCTGGATTGGGTTCAAAATTAGAAGGTTACGTAGTTGAACATTAGTAATTGTAAACCCAAAAGTTTGGGTCGGCTGTTCAACGAAGGTTATAAAAAGAAATTAGTCATGTTTTTAATTTAAATAGAATATAAACTTTCCAATATTTATTAATTTAATATTTTACAGAGGAACGCAAATTTTGGATTTTTACCGAGTACTACCAGCAATACAAGTACAACATCAAATTTTTTTTTTAAAAAACAACTGTTTTTATATACTTTACTTTAGGATTCAACTCTTAATTGATTATTTATATAATTTTATTTATTTTCATTATTTACGCTTTACGGAAAATTTCCTCTTGTGTACCAAAATTCGGTGCCTATATAAAGATTTAAAAAAAAAAGATATAATTGACGGTTTGTCCACCCTTTGAATCGAATTTCTCTGAAATTCATACAAAATTTTTTATTCCTCTTGCTTCTTATCTTATCTTTAATCTCTGTAATATCTGTCAAAAGTATTTCCGCTTCCTTTGTATGCTGTCAAAATATTCATCACCTATTCACTATCTGTTTTTTTTATTTTTATGAGTGATAATTTTTATTTGATGAAGAAATTCTATTTTAGCACTTTCTCTTTCCAATGTATCGTCTGTCATTCATCGTCAAATACGTTTATTAAATTTTCTCATCCTCTCGGTTTCTTTTTCTTTGTTTCTACTTGGGTAGTGATTAATTTCTTGTTATCATATTCATTTTAAAAGATATTGTTTGGTTTCCTAACAGGTTTATTGCTCTAAAAGAAACAGATAAATTCTCTTGATATAGTCTTTGTTTATATTTTGTTCGAAAACAAATATTACTACATTAAAAAATAATACAAAATTCTTTACATTGAAAAATTTCTATTTTAATGAGGATATTTTCAATAGTGTTCCATACTTTCAACAATGTTTCTAAAAGTTAAGTTTACTTTTAAGTTTTAATTTATATTCTATATCCATCTTTGAACAGCTGACCCAATTTTGGGTTCACGACTACTAATGTTCAACTCCGTAACCATGTAATTTTGAACCAATCTAGAAGACAATGTAACTCTTGGATAAGTACGCTCAGAGGTATGATTTGTTAGGGGGACATGAAGGACTTCGTGATTCGACAGATTTAACGTGCATCAGTCACTATTTTTTACACGGGAGTCTTCGGTCTGTGGGGATCGAACCCACGACCTCTTGGACATGACTCCAGTGCCCAACCTACCAGGCTATCCTGGCCCTAGCACTTTTACATTGGTTACATTGCACTAACACTGTGCTCAACTTTTGAACAAATTTGTACTTTTTCTACTTTGATAATAAAATTTTTGTTTGATATTGTTTTGATAGCTAATAAATATTATTCCTTTTTTAATTTCAATTTCTATTGCATTATTTTTCCTTTGAATTATTTCATTTATTTATTCATTTATTTACTGTTCCTCAGTGGACTGTTCGTAGAGAGAGAGTTCTTAGTAGAACACCGAAGTCAAGTTACTGTTCGCGTACGATATTGAAAAATTACACCCCCAGGACAATACAAGAAAGGACGATACCCCGTGCTTTGGGATTTCTGAAGTTCTAACAAGGTAAATACGAAGGATATAATCCATCATCTTCTATTAAGTTATTCCACGCCTATTTTGATAACATCGAAACAAGTGTGGCGCATGCGCAAACATTCTCAAAGTCTCAGGATATTAAAATATACAGATAAATTTAGCATCAAATTGACATACATTTAAGTAATGAACAATGCACCAACTTGGACTGTTATCAGCTAATTTAAAAGCTTTTAATTTTATTACAGATAAGGTATAGAAATCAGTTATTCTACAGTTTATCTAGTAATCTACAGATTAACAATCCACTTAAGAGCCTAGAATTTCTCAAATTACCCCTTGCAAACTGTCCTGATAGTTTCCATATTACCTACTAAACACTCGCTAAACTGAAATTAAGATAAAAGCAACGTTCCTGTACTATTCAAACTAACGTCATATTTCGCTAGCTGAAGACTCAAGTTACAACATTAGTTGATAGAATCCATTACTTTAAAAACTACGATATCATGAACCGAACAATTTACAGCAATTAAGGAACTTAACATAATGTCATATATTTATTTTTTTATATCCAAAGAATCGAGTCAATAAGGACAATCAGTGGCGTACACAAACTTAAGTGTTCCCTTTGCAAGAATTATGAATGAGGTCTATCTTAGACTTAACAAAATTTTTTAAAATTATAATATGAGACAAGATCATTATGAAAAGACATTTGGCAATTTGTAATCGATCATTTTATTTTAATTTATAGATTTTAATTTGAATTATTTTAATATGAATTCATAAAGAATTAATAAACGCGATGGAAAGGTGGAATTTAGAAAGAGTCCTAAATTGGGACACTATATACACTTACTGAGTAGCAAAATTGAAGTGAAATTTATCTTACTACAAGGAAGTAACTCACTAGTTAAGGGTTATTTTCATTTATAAAGTGAATTTTTACATAAAAAATTGCATTCTGGTGCTACCGCGGCCCGCAGGCTTTGCATCCATTTGGATCATGAGCCGTCCATGCTGCGGGGGATACGGGGCTGTTATTTACGCCACTGAATACAATAAAACAGTCGGAGTTGTGGTGGCTCAGGGGATAGAGCCTTCGCCTTCTAATGTGCTGAACCGGGTTCGAATCTCACCGATGGCTGGTCGATTTGAATTCCGCACCCGGCTTACACCGACCACCATGCTCACGTAAAATAGCCTCAGTGGTAAACGGATCTTGTATCGGAGTCCCCTTGCCGTCAAGCTGACCGTGGGAGGTTTTCCTCTCCATGTAACGAAAATGAGGGTTAGTTCCAACAAAAAAAGTCCTCCACGAAAGCAAATTTCTCATATTACTTGATCCAGGATTTCTCTGGTTTTCTCGATCAGGTTCAAAATTACAAGGCTACGGAGTTGAACATTAGTAGTCGTAAACCCAAAATTGGATCGGCTGTTCAATGACGGTTATAAAATAAATTATAACAGTCAACAAACTAGTAGATAGAATGAGAGGTACAATTTTTATGTTTACGAACGATATGGAAGTCGTTGTAGAGCAAAGAAGCAAGGTAAAACGCGGATAACTTTTGATTCCGCCAATTTAATGGATTGTAGATTATACAGTGTACAGTAAAGACTTTCGAGCCTTAATGGTAACGTAATACAATAGAACAACATAGCAAGTTAAAATCTGATGGTTAAATCAGAAGTTATCTAGAGTTTTGTACGAATCGTTCCACAATATCTTTCCTCTTTATCAAATAAGCCTTCTAATTTTTGCTTTCTCGTTTTCCTCTGAAAAGGTTCCTCTCTTGCCTTTTAGGAAAGAAAGATTAGTGAAAAGCGGCCAGAACATATTGATAAAATGAAGTCCTGGTCACCTTAGCTATTACGGATGTCTTTCCGGGACAAGGTCAACACTGTTACTAAGTCACATGATCTTCTAGGGGGAAAAAAGTGTGAACTTTTCAAACTATTGTTAAAACTTACGAATGAAAAATGACCGGGAAGCAGCATTTGGTCTTTTATTTAGCGAACGAATACTTTGGAAACGTTTTAAACATAATCTAGAAAAAAAAGAAGTAATCGAGATGTTACGCAATTTTTTATATTTAATGATTTGAATCTATGTGTGCAATTTAACGCCTTGAAGCACAGTTTTTTTCGAAAGAAAAAAACTGGTAGAAAATGATCGAGTTTTTTTTTGGGACAGAAAACGAATATATAGATATAGTGTAATTTTTTTTTTTTTTACAATTTCAGTTGAGGGGTGAGGGGTGAGTAGGGAGCTGGGGTTGGTGTAAAAGATATTTAAAAAAAAATACTGTACAAACAAAGTTTAACAATTTAATTACAGGTTTATTTCGAATTTCGAAATATTAAAATCAAATTAAATTAATATATCAAATCAAAGAATGAAACTAATTTACACAAATTTAGAAAAAGACAAGATAAGTAAATAACATTTAAATTAATAAATCAAAATGGGAAAGCGCTAAAAGCAGTTAAAACCAAATTTGTTTTATTTTAATTTAGAACGTCAGAAGCACAATTCTAGCAGAAAACGAAGAAAATTTTAAGATATGTGTGTTAAGATATGCTGACGCACATATCTTAAATTTTTCTTCGTTATCTGCTAGAATTGTGTTTCTGACTTTCTAAATCAATATATCAATTAATAATCAATGAATTTAATTAATGTATCAAACAAATAATCATCAAAATGCACTACGTGGTTAACACAAGAAAAAAGTTGCATATTGGTACAATCTATTTTAAATAAATTTAATTATTATCTAGCCTATTCATTTTTACTAGAACGGATTTTAGACGGGCATTAGAAGTAAAATAACGCGAGATACAAGACTGCCTGTGTGAGACACGGGTATGTGCAAATTTCCGGGTAACTCTCGTCCGTGTCAGACACGGGCAAATGTGTTAAGAGGTTAAAAATAGCGTAATAAAAAAAGATAAAAATAACAAGACAAAATAATGGATTGACAACTAAATTTTCGCCATCTGAAAAAAAAATTTAACATCAGGGCTAGTATAACATCCCGGATGTTATTAAATTCTTTTGGCGTAATGTCTTAAGTCATTCGAAAGAGAATGTTTTGTTCCACCTAAATCTATGTTTCGATTTTTTGTTCTAGTCAATTCATGTTAATTTTCTGTTCATTAAAATGAAATTTCACTTGAGGGAAATATGCATTGTTGACACCACCTCCTTCATTTCACTTTTAATCAAGGTTCATGGACCGCAAAAGCTGCTTGTGACATTTGTGCTGTGTGTGGAGAGAGTGCCATCTGAAAGAACAGCTCCTGATTGTTATACAAAGTTTAAAAAGAGACATTTTGATCTCAAAGATGCATCTCGTTTTGGTCGCTCAGCTGAGTTCAATCAGTAGTCGTAAAAACTACATTATTTTTGCAGTTTACTACAAATACAACTACTTTGTTACAAATGTGGTTAACTAAAATTACATTTTTTTAAATGTAGTGGCTATAAACTACTTTGGAATTGTTGTAACTACTTTACTCATTTAAGGAGACAAACTTTGCTGGAAACTTAATTTACGCCTATGTTCAAAATGGTTTTGAATAAGAAATTGACTTACATTAAATATAAAGGAATAATTAAGAATTATTTATTCATTTTTAAATGGTTTGTTACTCTAAAAATAAAATAAAAATTCAAATTTGTTCATTTAACCTTCAATCTTTTATACCTTTTTCGACAGAGAATATTTAATTTGAGAAAGGCAAAGTATCGAATACTTGTAATTTTTTAAATGTTTTTAACGCTCTTTTATGTCCTCTGAGAAATTAAGTACATCGAAAATACGTTCCCTTCCTATGAGATAACATTAATGTTTCACGAGTGTGCATTCACATGTGAAAGTGTGATCTATTTTTTGTAATGGCTCGTTTATATATTAATTATACGTGATTTTAAATACGTAATTTCTATTAAAGCTCAGATGCAGCCATAGGATCGTCTTCATAGCCTCCGAAGATTTGTACTCATCAAATTCGAAAAATGAGTTGCGTTAGAGTCATGTTACTATTCTTAACTTATGTTAAAAGTAGTTGTCAGTAATCGCTACAAATTACTGGCTTTTTTGCTGTATCGCACTACTTACGACACTGCTTTCTTAAAAAAAGTAGCACACTGCACTACAAACTACGAAATAAATAACGATTGCTACAATAGTTTCACTACTTGTAGTGCGCTCCTTCCGAACACTGAGTTCAATGAAGAGTGATTAAACCAATTTTTGAATGAAAATCGAAGGAGTTTGTCTAAAAAATAGATTGCTCTCTAGCTATAAAATTTTAAAATTTAATCCTATGCACTCAAGATTCTTTTTACAGTTGTAATAAGAATTGTAACCACTAAGAGTTTACAAGAGACAGTCCATTGTTTGTACAATTACTATAAGACGTATATTAAAAAATAGGCATATTAAATCGAAACTAAACTCAGTGGTACGACAGCCCATAGAGGGCCAAGGCCTAATGTGCCCATCTCAGTTTTCTTGACCTTCGACTCTGGGGTGCAGGAACAGATGTTCCGGTCAGGTGGTCAGCCGAACGAGGAACCCCCACTGTTTAGTTCCCAAGCATGCTTATTTGACCCACTGAAGAGATGAAAGGCTAAGTCAATCTTACCCGGCCCGAGGATGGAACCAAGGACCTGCGGCACGGGAGAGCGAAACGCTACCACACAGCCCTCGGGAGTCCATATTATATCTAACGATATAAAATAAAATAACGCATATTAAATATTGACTATATAATAAAGTCATATTAAATATAACGATAAAAAATTTAATAGCGCATATTAAATAAAGGCATATTGAATATAAAGGGTTAGTTCCATCAAAAAGTCCACCCCAAAGGCAAATTTCTCCCAATACTTTTTCCAGCAGTTCCCATGTCTTCTGGATTGGGTTCAAAATGACAAGGCTGCGGAGTTGAATATAGGTAGTCGTAAACCCTAAATTGGATCGGCTGTTCAACAACGGTTATAAAATAAAAGTAAAATGAAATAAGACTTCAATATATGAAATTTTACTTTCTTTTTTACTTCATTTTGTAAAACTAAAATATACTAGATGTTCGAAAAAAAATATTAACAATATTAAAAAAAAATATTAAAATACCAAATTATACAAGGAAAAGTAATGCAAAAAAAAAAATTAATTTTATAAAAGATCTAGCAAAAGACATTGTCATAGCATTGTCATAACATTGTACAATTTTCCCCCCTCCTTGTACATTACCCACGGGTGAGGCGACTTCTAGAATTTTTCTTCGAACTGTTAAGAATTCTGTTCGAAGTTTCGTTTTTTATTGGTGCCATACCCTTACTCTTTAATCTGCAGAATGTTTCCGGCGTCACGTTGTGAGTTACAGAATTTGACACTATCTGAATAGGGGGTGGGGGGATTGATAGATCTTTCCAACTTTCTCATCACGTCTCCAACATCCCCAAATTGAATTGTGTAACTCATTATATGGAACAGTACAGAAAGTAAAATTCTATCTATTCATTCTTTTTCTTTACTTCATCAATCAGCACGTAATCATCGATTTTGATTTTGCTATAAGTTAAAACATGATGCAATAATACACTGATATATTGTATTAATTTTATCTGTTGCAGAGCTATTTTAAACCGTTTCTGAAGAGTTTAGACTCCAAACATGTATTTACGATTCGAATCGATATTATATTGATAAATCCCATTGAATATTAATGCTCTTTGCAAACAGCCGCTGACATTTCGTAACATGACAAGCCAATATATTTTAATCAGCTCAGCATTTGTTTTTCCATTCTGGTTGTTCAGTGACCTCAAACACGTTTAGGATAATTAGAAATATCACTCAATGCTTAAGTAGCCCGATTTATTACTCAGTTAGCAATACATCCAGAATAGTGACGGTTTGTTGTAAAACAGGTTAACTAAAGCTTTGTTCAATAAGACCCAAAGAATGCAGGCAGATTATCATAATTCTTATTACATAGCTGCCAACATGGATAGGAAAAAATCCAATAGATTTTACGAAATATAAATTTGATGATGATTGTTGCATTATGTACTAAATATTTTACACACAAGGAATTTTAGCGATTTTTATAATCATCAAAAGAGAAAAACTAATATTTTCCAGTTACGATTGCCATTAAATATGCTTGAAATGTCACGCATTATGTTTATTTATAATTTTGAATTGTAATTAATAGATGTTTAATTCATCATTAGTTAAAAGATTTTTTAATTAAGTTGAAAAGGGAGTTTTGAGTGAAAATAAACTGAACATTTTAGAATAAAAATAAAGTTTTAAACTGATTTCTATAAACAAGGCTTGCTTCATTATGTATTAGTAATTCTTATTTAAATATTCAAGCAAGCAATAATCTGAGCGAAAAATTCTATTTTAATAGGGAATTTTTTAAGAAACTTATTCAATTTTAGGTAATTTTTTTAAATGTACAAAAACCAGGAGAAATTTTATTAAACCGGTAGATCAGTAGAAACTGGCAAAATCTAATAGTCAACTGGAAAATTTGGCGACTATGTTAATATCTATCGAACACAATTGAAATTCTGAAGACTTTACTATATTTATTAAGCGTAATGTTTGAACAAATATAGCATAATCTAAGAATATCCATAGTAAATCTAGTTCAGCATAACAGCCCAAATATCTTCGAGCAGTTCAGTCTGGAAAATTGAATTATGTGATAACTGACGATGTGTTGAAATGGTTTTCTTTTCTTTTCGAAGTAATATTATTCAATAATGACGTCATATTTAAGTGCTGAATAAGAAAATCCAAACAAATGCGGAAGTTAGGAAAGAAATAAGTTAAATACATTCGCTTTGATTTGATATGCGTAGGTTGTAAATCACAACCACTACCGACATCGAAGGAATGTCAATAATGTCCTCTCGATTGCTGTTCAAGTGTAAAATTTATTTCGCACAAATCTCCTATATTCTTTTTTAAAAAAGAATTTCTAAAGAAACAGCTAATATGATTCAGAGGATAAAGCTTCCTATCCAGCAGTCGGAAAAACATTTTCTTTGTAGTTAACTATAACTACTTTTTTTTAAAAAAGAATGTAGCAACTACAAACTACTTTCGAAATCTCGTCACTACTTCACTACTTTTAGAAGACAAACTTAACTGGGGAACTTAATTTTCACCAACATTCAAAATAATTTTGAATAAAAAAATTGGCTTGTTTAATTATGAGGAGATATTAAGTTTAAGTCCTGTTTACATAAAATAGATTTTAATTCTAAAGCACTTCTCGCGAATTCGTTCTTTAAACTTTCAAACTCTATGCTTCTCTCGACGATGAAATGATAGGAAATTATCACATATTTGTGATTTAAGCTATCAATTCCTTTTTTATATCCTCCAAGAAATAAAGTACAGTGCGAAAAACTAAAAAAAACTTATCACTCTAAATAACTTTGGATCCAATGATCGGATCTTCACGTTCTAGGACTCAATCTTAATGGTTTGAGACGGGTGACTGTGCTAATTACTTAATGCTGACGATATTTTAAGTTACGACATCAGACACAAAAACATACCTTATAGTTCCTGTGAAATCAAATTTTAAAAAAGTCAGATATTTAAAATTCGATTCCTGAGGAAGAATTCAACCGATTTCGTACCGATTTTTCCGAGCATCAGGCGTAGATCTTATTACCGTTCTGCCGCAGAGGTATTCTCACTGCGTATGTTGACGGGCCTGGATTTGCACCAGATTCGATTTTTTTTTTTTTTTTCGCGTTTGAACTTTGTTTCTTCATTTAACTAATCTCAAAAAGTAGTTGCCAAGAATCGCTACAAACTACCATTTTTTTTTCGGTATCGCACTACTTCACTACTTGTTTTAAAAAAGTAGAGCACTACACTACAAACTGCGGAAAAAAGTAGCAACTACAGTAGTTTCATTACTTGTAATTAAAATGTTTCAAACATTGAAGCGCAATATTACCGGTCATGTAAAAAAAATAGAAGAGTCAATTTTATCGGAAGAAAAGTTCTCAGATTTTAATTTGTTTTAAAATATTTAACTGAAGGTTTGTAAACATTTAAAATATATTTAATAATGCAATATATTAGGAGCCCAGCATGGCGTGTAAAATATCGTGAAATCATTCGAGTGAGGATTGAAAAATCCTGGTTAGGAATATATTTATTGTTACCGTGAATGAGCGAAATCAAGAGAATGTCAACTTTCTCCGGTGAATGTCAACAAACACACAGTCGCTTTGGTGAATGTCCGAAATATTTGTTACATCCGATTTGATATTAATTTATTCATTGATATTATTATGTTTTTTCGATATTTTAATATCTGCTGAGTAGAAACATATGTGTTCGGAGTACCGGTTCAATGCATACTAGGCAGTTTCACTGACCCTTAAACAAACAGTGTAGGGTATATCGGGCAGTGGCACTTAGATCTAGTATATATTTTGAACATTTACCAAAGCGACTTTGTGATTGTCAACATTCACCGGTGGAAGTCAATAACCATAAATTTCGATCATTCACAGTAACATTATTAAATAGCATAAAAACTGCACAGAGGAACCATTTGCAGATAAGAAATTAGCGACGCGAAAATATCTAAGATCCGTCAAAAAATTCTATGCGACGGGAAACAGCAGTGTATAATATGAATATAAAATATCTAAAATCCGTTGAAAAAATTCTATGCGATAGGAAACAGCAGTGTATATGTGAATGACCGAAATTGGTAGCTGTTGGCTTCCGTCAGTGAATGTTGACAATCACATAGTCGCTTTGGAAAATGTCCGAAATATGTTTAGTTAGGTGCCCTTCTGTATACATTTGTCCGGTATATACATTTGCACACATTTGTAACAGGAAACATAATGTTCTCATTTTGGTGTATTCGGTAAAAGCAGCCGTAAACATATGATCCCTAAAACCGGATATTGTAGACTCATTCAACGTTGGGGCCATTTTTGAAACGGTAGAGGACCATAAAAAAAAAATCCAAAATACTTCATGTTTTGTTTCAATGAAAAATGTACTCTGGAATGATCTATACTACTGCATAGGAATGTTACACTTTCTGGAGACTACAGAAGAAATAGAAAATAGCGAACACATTCTTTATTTTACAAGTCATTTCCAGAATTCAGATAAATCGTTCCTATTTTATTTGTGACAAAAGTAGAAGAAACAGAAAAATATGTCCGGCAGAATTCAATACGAGAAACGAAAAATCTGTTTTCAAAAATGTATCTATCCTTTAAATCTACGATACAATATTGAAACCGAAACTGGCGCTATTCAGATATTATTTCTCGTTGTTACCGCTCGAAAGAAGGTATTAAAATTCAGAAGATGTGTTTGTTGGAAAAATAATCGAAATTCAAACTCATCTGAGAAAAAAAAATTCGTGTACTTTTTCGTTTAAATTCATTCTTTTGAATTGATTTATTCTTCAATGATAGTGCTGGTAAAATTGTCAATTTAAACCATTTGAGAGTTGAATTTCGAATAATTGCCTGAGGCGCGTTAGTTAATTCGTTAATTAAAAAGTGCCTTATTTTATTTTCATTCAAAAACTGAAATTAAAAATTAGATATTGATTTTGAAGACCAGCCATTTTTAAATAAATCTTTCACCCGGAAAATCTTTCTTCCTCTCATTTTAAAACTATTTTTTTTGAATAAAAATCGGTAGGTAAGCACCTTATTTACGCAGCACTAGAGCTGCGCAATGGGCTATTGGCGACTACCTGATCCTTGAGGATGATCAAAATTCCTTAATTTAGACATAGATATGAAGGGGAAGGAAATTCTCTCCAGATCCCTGTACCCATGGTACTGGTCAGTGACCGACCACAGGACTTACGATTCCACAGATTTTACAAGCACATATATTGCTGGTACTCGGTGAATTTTTAGCGGATTCAAGAATCGAACCGCGGACCCACCGGATTGGATTTTCTAACCACTAAATTAAAAAAAACTAGCAATCAAAAAAATCAAAGTAATTAAAAAAAACAGTAATTTTGCAGAATCGTTTGCTCCGAAAATATTTTTTACCGCTCACTTTAAAGCGCTTTTTTTAACTATAAATAGTAAATGTAATTGTTTTGAAATAAGCAAAATTTTGTAATTGTAATTGGGTACTTGCACTTCAAGACTTCCCATACCAACACATGGGATCCCATCCCATACTCGCTGGGATTCGAACTTAGTTCACGTCATTGGGAGGCAAGTGCTCTATACTATATGTGATCGCGACTTACCGTAGGCCAGTGGTTCCCAACCTTTTGTGAACCATCGCCCCCCTCTTGGGGTTGGCTGACACCTATNCGTCGCCCCCCTAAGGATTATCGCCCCCTTGAGAAGCTCTATCGCCCCCTTTGGGGCGATCGCCCCCAGGTTGGGAACCACTGCCGTAGGCTAATTGGGTACTTGCATTTCAAGAAGATCTCCCATACCTCCACATATGACCTATAACGTCCGCCCCAGCTAATCGTTATCAGAAAAATGGCTTATTAAAGTTGAGCTAAGTTTTTGTTCATAATTTAGAATGCTGATTAACGATAAGTTAATTAAACACAAAGCCGTATCACACAGCGAATTATTTGAAATATAATTCCTTTTCGTCAACTTCTTTTACTTAACTTAGATTTATTATTTAGTTATGTATTTTATTGTAACCGTGATATATTTTTATTTTGTGTCCGTGGCATAATTAATTCATGTTTCACATAGCTTCGAGACTGTCTTTGTCTTTGTGTAAATATATAGTGAAAAAATTGAAATCTTTGAAAAAGAATTTAGAATGTGTCACTTAAGAGAATTGATACTTGACAGGTTTGGCTTACTCGAAAGAGAATGGAAAGAACAGTTGCTAACGCAAACAAATGCCATGTTTCAACAGCTATCCCATTGTTTTGAAATAGTAAGCAAAATAAAGAAAATAAAAATTAGAAAACAATTTCGAAAACCAGTCAAGAAACAGCAAAAATTACTGGTAGAATATACCACTAACACGAGTGCGAAAATATGTTTTTGAAGTACATCTTATCTTTCAAATCTTTGTTGCAACCAAAAGTTGCTTTTTTCAGGTATTACTTCTCGTTGTTATCGATGAAAAGAGGGTATTAAATTTTAGAAAATGTATTAGGTGGAAAAATAATCGAAAATTCAAACTAATCTCAGAATTCTTTTCGTGTACTCATTCTTTTAAGTTCTTTCCTGCATTTATTATTTTTATTTTAACATCGCTATTTTGGTAAAATCGTCAGTTTTGGCCACTTGAGGGTTGAATTTCGATTAATTGCCCGAGGGCAAGTTCTGATAGCTTTCGTTTGAGTTACTTTTTTGCTTAGAGTTAATTGTGTTTTTCTTTCCTTCCATTCGCGAAGTAAGTAATCCGGAAGAAGCTTCATGCCTTGCTTTTATCGTTGTTTATGTGTCTTTTTTTCGAACAGTAATAAAGAATAAATAATTTAATTGGATAAATGTCATTCGGGATAAGGTTTCTGAGCATATTCTTATGTTTTAATTTACACTGAATTTGTTGCTTAACTGAGTTTACGAAACAAATGTAGTAATTTAAACACAAGTTGGAAGAAAAAAAACAGAGACTTAAATTAAAGTTTTTTTTATATTCATCAGCACAACTTAAGAGATGAAACAATCTCACGAATTATTTTAGTATTTTTTATTTATATATTTTAAATAAGAGATTTTTTGACTAGATTAAACATTTAATTATAAGTGACGTGAAAGCACCCATAAAATTTGCAGGAAAAATAAATTAAACTCGTGACATCTTCCTGCCGCAACTTATGACTGAACTTTTTATTAGAGTATTCATCTCCACGCATGTTAAGTCTGAAATTGGTTAAAGATATGGGCAGATCTGTAAAACCTTTAACTTATGATGATACTAAAAAAATAATAAATAATAATACGTACACTAGTATTACACTTCCAAAATTGCTTGAAAATGTATAAAATATCAGAAAAAAATCTTGAACATCGAAAATTTTGATGCCCTTATAAGTATAAACAAAGAATTAAAATTTTTGAACTAATTTTTCTAGGTTTTTAGTCACAAACTGTCATTCGGTGAGGTTACAGTTACGATGTGAAGACCGTAATCAGACTCAGATCTAAAAAGTAAATGTTAAAATCAATCAAAATTTTGTCATTGCCTAATTTATTTTCTGTGTTGTGTGCATCGCATTGCGTTGCATCTGAGTAAAGTTTTCGATCTATTCTCTAAGCTGTCCAGACCGCAACCCAGTCAAATCGTAACCTCGAGATTAATTAATTGAATTTAACATATCAGAACTTAGTTTTTTCCCTATGTTTTACTAATCGATGATATTTCTTGACTGAAAATAATTTAAGTAAGCCTTTTAATACATTTTATAACAATTTAACTTAATATTATAATTTTTCAATTCATTTATGATACTAATAATTTTTGATGAAAAATAAAGGGTAAATATGGATGAAATTATTAAAAAGAAAAAACTTTCTCAATAAAGAAAAATAGGTTCAATAAGTTTATATTTTTATTAAATAAATGATACTTTTGTCGTTTTTATGATTTTTAATGAAATGTATTTACCTAGAAAAATTAGTTCAAAAATTTAATTTTTTGTTTATACTTATAAGGGCATCAAAAGTTTCGATGTTCACGATTATTTTCTGATATTTTATACATTTTCAAACAATTCTGGAAGTGTAAAACTAGTGTGCCTATTATTTTTTTATTATTTTTTTTTTATTATCAAAAGTTAAAGCTTTTAGAGATCTGCCCATATTCTTTACAATTAAATATTTGTTTTGATAGTACAATAGCCGGAATAAATTACACAATATTAAAGAATATTATGTAATATAAAAAATCTGTTCAAATAGTGGTCGCCCTTCAATCAGGAGACCTAGGTTCGATGCCCAGCAATCAATACGAACTCAGCTCTCACCAATCTCAGTGCAGATGTAAAATATCTTTAGTGATAAACGGATCGCGAGTTCAAATGACCTTGCTGTTTAGCTAACCACGGAAGGTTTTCGAGGTTTCACTCTTCGATTAAAGCAAATGCAGATAATAGTTTCATCAAAATGTCCTCTTCGAAGGCAATTTTTTCTGCATGTTTTATCCTGGCATTCCTTCGTCTTCTGGTTAGGTCTACGGAGTTTAACATTGATAGTAGTAAATGCAAAAATGGATCGTCTATGGATGGGGGACTGCATGTAAACAATAACAAGCTTCTGAAACCGGAAGAAATTTCGAAAACTTCTGGTGTATTCCTCCGCTTATATTATGCTTACGTGGCGTTGTGTGAACAGGTTTAATATTCCAGGAAGTTTTATTATTGTGATTTGTGATTAAATTTACACGTAATTTTCCCATTCACTCTCGTTCTTTACAAATTCTAACTTTGAGCCGTGATTGCTCAGGGGACAGAGCCTTCCAATGAGGTGAACTGGGTTCGAATCCCAGCGATGGTGGGTCGATATGAATTTGCATCCGGCTTGCACTAACCACAGTGCTGACGTGAAATATCCTTAGTGGTAGACGGCTCATGGATTAGAGTCTTCTTGCCGTCAGGCTAACCGTGAATGATTTTCGTGGTATTCCTCTTAGTGTAACGCAAATGAGGGTTAGTTCCATCAAAAATATTTTATTTCGCGCTTTTTCAAGATAAGGCGTAGAAAAGAATCGGAAGTAGTAACCCGGAAGTCTCATGACGAATTTTAACCCCTAGCGCCATCTGTGCTTAGTTTCACACGATCAATCATCCACTCAACGACGATAATAAATAAAATAAAAATATTTCAATTCGAAATTTAAAATATCAACTTTTCTCAAAAATATTAACATTCCTGAAAATTTATTCCAACGTTTTATGCTTTCTTTAATTACTAACCTTAAAGGAACTTAATGAACATAAAATGAACGTAACATGATAGAACAAACACAATATAACGAACACGAATACAATGAACGAAGTCAATTTTCAGTTGCATACTATATTTCAGATACTTTTTAAACGTTACTGTAATTAAGAACCATCGCTTTATTTTTTACGAGTTATAACATACTATAGTTAAAATACAATCCCATGCCAAACAAATGGACATAAAATGAAGGCAATATAGTAGAACACACACAATATAACGAACATAAAATGAACGAAGTAAATATTCACAATATATATCTGATATTTTCTAAACGATACAACCATTTAGGACTATCGCTTTATTTTTTTACGAGTTATAACATACTATAGCTAAATTACAATATATACCAAACAAATGCTATTTATTAATTTATCCAATAAAAAAAACTGAACAGAAATAGTAGGAAGGCATAAAAAATGGCATGGATGAATGAAACTTGAAACGTAGTTATACGCCTTATACGTATAATTTTACGAGATATTATTAAAATTATTCTGAAAGCCATTACTGGTTGACACTATAATTTTTATCGTAAAAATAAAGCATGAAAACAAAGGGGAAAGCATAGCGTAAATTAATTTTAGACATCAACATAAAACCTTTGGCTGGTTCAGACATATAAAAATGGAATATATTTTGTCATAAACAACAGGTAAACTCGCTATAACATCGTCTTTATTAAATACACAGGGGGGAAAACAAGCATAAACGCGCTTTTTTTTTCTTCAAAAGTCTTTTTAATCAGCGCTATATGACGAAGTCTATTATGATACTTTTGAGAATTTATTTTGCTCTTCATTTATTTAAAGGAAAAAATATATATATTTTGGAATAAAATAATTCAACTTCTTTTGTCTGCACTACAAAGAAATGAATAAACGTTTTTATAATAAACGAAACTTATAAAAATCGCGTTTCTATAGTCTCTTACTATTTCTATAGTCTCTTACAATTTTCAAAGTCGGGGGTTTTAAGATAATAACTATTTTTCTTTAAAAAATTTATAAGAAATTTGTGTAACACATTTGAAGATAAATTTTGTATGCAATGAACGTAGAACTTGGAAAAATAGCCGAGACAGTATAAACACGATTTTTATAAGTTACAAGTTTGTTTATTATTTTTCTGTGTATTAAAAAGTTGTTTTTTAAAAATTTTTAAATTTTTCAAATTATTTTATTTTTTACTTTAGATTCATTTGTGTTTGAAAAGAATGTCACCCTATTTTTTTTCACAGTAACACGTTTTAAAAGCACAACTGTAAAAAAAAATTAACATGTGGTTTCGGATAACTTTAGAAATACTAATTCAGTGACGTAGCACCAATCATTCACATTGATGACTGAGTTGTAAAAAATAATTAAATATTAAAGAGCGTGCTACAAAATCTTAAACAGAATCATTTAAAATTTTATTTTTAACAATGACTTATGTGAAAGTAATTCGAAAAAAATCATTTTAAAACATTTCTCCCGAATATAATAATTACATTATTCGAATCAGGGGCTAAAATTACTGCTTGGAGAAAGTTGTTTTTTAAAATGTTTCAAATTATTTTATTTCATACTTTATGGTTTTAAGATTCAATATGTCTTTGGAAAAATTGCACCTTATTTTTCTCACAGTAACACGTTTTAGAACAACAGCTATTGAAAATTAAACAAGGGATTTCAGGCAACTTTAGAAATGCTAATTCAGTGACGTAGTACCCAATCCACATTCATCATTCACGTTTATTCATTACGTCAACAAGTCATGACTTAGTTGTAAAAATAATTAAAAATTAAAGGACGTGCGATACAATCTTAAACAAAATCGTTTGCAATTTTATTTATAACAATGGCTAATATCAAACTAAAACGAAAAATTATTTTCAAACATTTCACCCGAATGGAATAATCAAATTTTTCGAATCAGGGGCTGAAATCACTCCTTGAAGTCGATGCCCAAATTTTAGACAACAATAGACAAAATAAAGTTTAAATTTGTTTTTTTTTTACATACTTATCAAGCGCATTATATAAAAGCAATAAAATAAATTATGGAATAAAATAAAGTTAAAATGCTAAGTTTTTCAATTAGACTGAAAAAACGGAAAGAAAATCTTTATTTTTGCTCCATCTAAAGCGTAAAACATAGGGCATATCACTTTTGAAAAGTGGCGAAGAGAATTTTCGTTACGAACTTATGCTTTTCTGCTTCAGTAAATAAACGCATAGCTTCAGAATTTTCAAAATTAATATTATTTAAAATGCTTTATTTAAAATGTTATTATTAGTTTTGTGGCTATTAGTTTATCTCGAAAAGTGATGAATTCATTCTGCTTGCACCAATTTAAAGAACATGAACTGGTATTTAGGTGAAGTACTCTTATGGATAGTTGACTGAATGTAAACAATAACAGGGTTCGTAGCCAAATCTTTCAACAAATAATAAGTACCTTTTAAGCACTTTTTAAGCATTCAAAAATATTTTTGAGTACTATAGGCATTAACAAAATGCCAAATAATTTTCGAAACTTTACATGATCATGTTAAAATAACTAGTTTCTGACAAAGAACTCTTTTTCTTGATTACATTAACCATTATAGAAAGATAAAGAGATTTTTTCGGTTCGATATCAAAGGGTGAAAAATGAAGCCTGACAATAATCTCACCGAACCCAGCTCACATGCGGACTCGCAAGTGTTTCATCAAACATGTAAAATGATTGGCGCTTTCATGCGCTATGGACCGACTGTACGCCGAAATGGATTGTGTTTGTTGAATGAATTGGGAAAACATTGAATAGAACATTGTGAAAAGCAAGCTTTTGTAAAATATATGGCGAAAATCGACACGGTAAGCAATTTTTAAAAACGCCCAATGAAATAATGACCTTTAAGGACTTTTAAAAAACGAAAATCGAAAATAAGCACTTTTAAGCACTTTTTAAAAACGCTACGCACCACGAATAACAAACTTCCTAAAACCGGTAGAAATTTAGTAAACTTCCGGTGTATCCCTCCGCTTATGTTATGTTTACGAGGCGATGTGTGAACAGGCTTAATATTCTAGGAAGTTTTATTAATGTGATAGCCACTAAGAACTTAATCAGGAATTTGTTTTCATTAGGAAAAATATTTACTTCGTCTTAAGCGAGAGAGGGTTTTTGTGATTGAATAAAACAATGCAATTATCATAAGATAGGAATTTACTTCGTGTTAAGCGTTTACGACTTTTTTTGAACGAGGCTTTCCTGTAATATAAGAGAAATACAAAACTGATTCATTTTCTTAAAAGTAATAAATGTATTTCAAACGTGTTTAATAAGAGTGTAAGAAAATGCATTTATTAAATGCCCGTCAAAGTAGTTTCTTTTTTTAATGCATCATGTCAATAAGAATTATGATAAAATCTTTTTTTTTCTTCAATAATAAGACTAGGAAAAATTTGGCACGATGCACTTAGTTCAAAAGAAAAGAGCATTTTAAAAATAAGCTTAAAGAACATTTCTTTTTGGCAACAAACCGGATTACAGGGGGGAAATGCATGGAAAAATATTAAATTTGAGCATTCAGGATTTTAGGAAAAGTATTATTACATATTATAATAATTTAAACGATTTTTTAAAACAAGAAAAAAAATAATGCTCGTCACTACATTCAATTAAATACGTTCTATAGCCCATTTAGAATTTTTAAAAAGCACTGCAACAATTTACCGTAGGTACTTAAAGGTACTTTAGACAGAAAAGGAACTCTAGATACTTTTTTTACTTTAACAAATGGAGAATTATAAGAACATGACTGTTTTGTTTATTAAGTAAGTTCTTGTTTCATATAATTCAATGAAAAAAATGACACAAATTTAACCCATTGAATCTAGTTACGAAATCTAAAATTTTAGGGTTGTAAGAATCATTAAAACCATTTCTATAATAATGATTAAAAGATATTTTCCTTAATGCCACAAAATCCCTCATTTTAGTAAATCAATCATTTTTAAAGATCATTCTAAGATTTTAAAGATAGCTCTTCTTTTTCCTTAAAAACATAGGAAGAAACGTTATAAGGAAGAAAGTTTACTTTTGCGCCACGGAATTTATTAAAATATTGCTAATTTTTCTTTAAGAAGCACAGAAAAAACTCATTAGAAAGATGCAACTTCTGAATCTAAATAGCGCAAAAATTTTCTTAAATATTGCTTAAAAAACGTTACAGGAAGGATGCTTCTGCTATTGAGTAGCACGGAATTTATTACAATAAAAATAGTGCTTTAGAAGCACAGAATTTATCACAATAAAAATATCGCTTTAGAAGCACAGAATTTATTACAATAAAAATAGTGCTTTAGAAGCACAGAATTTATCACAATAAAAATATTGCTTTAAAAGCACAGAATTTATTACAATAAATATAGTGCTATCGAATCACAGAATTTATTACAATAGAAATAGTACTTCAGAAGAACAGAATTTACTACAATAAAAATAATTCCTTAGAAGGACAGAATTTATTACGATCAAAATGGTGCTTTAGAAGCACAAAATTTTTCACAATAAAAATAGTGTTTTAGAAGCACAAAATAAAACACAACTAACAGGAAAATATTTCTAAAAATGAATAATGTTTTGTACAAAAATATAGACTTATTTTTCTGAAAAAAGTAATAGAAAGGGTGACCGTACATTTTTTAAATTTTTTTTTCAAACAGACTAAAAAAATTAAGGTTAACATACCCGCTGAAAAAGACTTGCAAATATTTGTTCTTATGTGTTTTAGAAACACATGAACACTGGCAAGATAATACTTCTAAGGATAAATAGGACATAATTCTTTATTTATTTATTAAATTTTTTTCTTCTTCTAAAACGCATGTAATACGCATAACACACTTTTAAGACTAAACATCGCATCCCTTTTTTTTTTATTTAATATAAAACTAGATAGCTTACCTGTTTCACAAAGACTAAAAAAAAAACACAACAGGAAAGATTATTTAACTCCCGAAACTGAATAGCACAGATTTATCAAAAGAATATTTGTATTTTTTAGAAATGCAGAAACTAAAAGTATTATCAAAAGTGACATACTCCTGAATCTGTTAAAAAAACAACATTAAGAATATTTAATTTTTTTTTCTCTGAAAGACAGTTGTAGATTAAGGTGCTTAACAAACAAAGTAGTTTAAAATTCGGGCCACACGCTATTTATTCCAACATTTCATGTCGAGCTATCAATTAGAGGGTAATCCCAAGAGATTATTCTTCTAAGTGAACAACATAGAATATTTTTTTTTGTAATTGTTATACCAGAGAAACTAATTGATTTCTTGAATGAAGAACTATTTTCCAATTCTATTATTGTTTTTCAAATTAATAGTTAATCTCTCGGAAGACAATTGTTGGTTTTTTTTGTTTTGTTTTATATAAATTCTTTTTTGCTATTTTGCCTGTTTTTTGATTAATAAGATTTCGTGTCGTAATTTTTAAAACAATTTGAAGAAAGAAATTTTACAAGGTGCCTAATATTATCTATTCAACTTAAACGTGCAATAACACGTAAAATAAGATAGATAATTTCTACTGCTTATATAATTCACAAATTTAAATACCGGACACCTTAATAACTTTAGATCTAAAGATCAGATTTTCTCTTATTAAGATACAAACTTTATGGTTCGCAGGGCTAATCTTTAATATGCAAATTAGGGAGTGCATATGTCATTTTAAGTGACGAAATCAAACACAAAAAAGGACTCTATAACAAAAATTTAATAACACATTATTAAAATTTTATTTCTCAGAAACTATTTTACGAATTTCGCGTACATTTTGCATTTTGTCATTTAAAATTATGTAGTTCAAAATGAAGTAAAAACTGGTGAGTCTTACAGCTTCAAAATGATTCGACTGTTTTTAAATAAAGTGATAAATACTCTTTAAAAACAAATATTTACTTTACATGAAATTATCCTCTGATAAACGATTTTAAAAAGAGTTGATAATTTGTCTTGAAGAAACATTTTCTTCCAGGTCAATTGAAAAAACTGGAAATGGAATAAAATGTGAGAAATGACAAACACGATAGTTTGGCAATAAGTATCAAAAGAATAGCTTAAATTGAACTGAGCTTAATATTGTGACAAAATAAATATTTCCCTATATTTATTTTAGGTTTATACTGAATTTTAAAATCTTTATATCATATTGCATGGTTTGAGTAACAGTCTTAGTAACAGTAACACTAGTCCCTTTAATATTAACCTATAATTTTCAAACTCGGCCCGAAAATAGGGTTCAACGGGCCGAACAATCGTACCAAATGAAATTTTTATAGACCAATTAGAGGGCCCACAATAGGCCAAAAACCTTTTTATTTGATTAACCGGAAGAGTGTTCCTTAAGCTAAATATTCATGGGAACACCGTGTCTGGCGTGGTCTAGTTGTTAGGACTGTGTGCTAGTAAGTTTCGTAGAGCAGGATGACCTGGGTTTGAATCCCAACGGTGGTCAATTTTCAAATTTTTTTTTGTTTATTTTATTTTATATTATTTTTTTATGTGTTTTTTCAATGTTTTATAGTGTTCTATACACAAAAAATAATTTTCTTTCCTTCGGGAAATAGCGAATAATGGGTTATAAAAGGATAAATTCGGGATAATTTATTTATTTATTTTATTTTATATTATTTTTTTAACTTCTTTTTCAGTATTTTCTATATTTTAGCGTGAATAAGGTGTTCTATACATAAAAACTTGAACATTATTTCATTATAAAAATTAGTAAACTAATTGTAGTTGTCCATTAATTTGTAGTAAAACATATTTAGTAAGTGATTTATTAATTCAGTAGAATAAAAAGAATTATCTGAATTTTAGTAGTTCGTTATATAATTGAATACTTGCACTTCAAGAAGAAGACCACAATACCCACACATGTGACCTATGACGTGAGAAAGAACAGTATATAAAAAGAATAGAATATGTAATATTTTCTTTTCTTCTCATATTTGTAGCAAAAAATGGTATTGTGATTTGATGATTTTAAGCATATTTATTGAAAAATAAATGCAGAGCTTTTATAATTTTTTTCCAGGTTTTGAAAATAGATTTAACCATTTAATGTAAGGTAATGATGCAACAATGCACATCAGATTTCTGAAATCACGCATTAATTTTCTTTTTTACTTCCTTTGGCAAATTTACAATAGTAAAAATTAATAATTGTTTACGAATTAATTGCTTCATTTTAATACAGCAGCTTTAAGAAAAATAACTCGCAAAATTCAACAACGCAGTAAATAAATAAATAAATCACCGGCATAAGTCGAGTTTCAGAACGTTTAATGAATCATTTTTATTTACGCATCATAAAATAAACAGCAAGTCCCATTAATAATGTACAATAGATAACGATATCATTATTTATTCCCAAAACGTCTTTTCAAAACTTTCGCAAACAATCTCACAGATTTAGAATCAATTTACTTTCAAACTAAAAATATCCCTAAAAAAGGCATAAAAATAAAATTCTTAATTATTCTGAAAAATTTCGGATTATGTAAAGTATGCAAAAACTATCATGCTTCGTGTTTTGCTAATTAACTGTCGTAACCGTAACTTCGCCACTTTAGCCCAATGGATGCCATTTTTTCTGAAACGAGGAAGCATGCACGTTGGAATTGATAAAAATTTTCTGCTCTTTAGAAAGAATGGAAGGAATGTTCGCAAACAAGCTAATAAAATAGAAATGATTTAACAATCAGTTTATTACTTTTTCAGCATTTTATGAATCAAATGAATTTTTTATTATTTTTCTAATTAATTTTTCTCATTATTTCATCAGTTAAATAGGTATACTATATGGAGAGATTTGAAATAATTAACGAGTTTAATTATTTAATCACTTTACGCAATAAACGGTAAACTTTGCAATTTTATGAAGATTAATTACTTTTAATCAGTTTTAAATTAGTTTTTAAAATATACATTTTATTCTCAAGACAATTATTATATTAAGGCAAACAAACTACAAGATAGGAAATTCGATAAGAATAAAAAAATTAACGTTCTTATAACATATGTTTTTTTAAATGTTGAAAATTTACATTTGATGAATCTATAGTACTTTTTTAATATAACCGTCGTTGAACAGCCGATCCAATTTTGGGTTTACGACTACCAATGTTCAACTCGGAAGCCTTGTAATTTTAAACCCAATTCAGAAGACAAGGAAACTCCTGGATCAAATATTAGAAGAAATTTGCCTTCGTGGAGGACTTTTTGATGCAACTAACCCTCATTTGTGCTACATGGAGAGGAAAACCTCAAATACCTCCCACGTTTAGCCTGATGGTAAGGGGATTCTAACCCATGATCCGTCTACCACTGAGGATATTTTTCGTCAGCACTATGTTTAGTGTGAGTCGAGTGTGGAATTTGAATTGACCTGACATGGCAAGGATTCAAATCCGATTTACCTCATTGGAAGACGAGCGCTCTATCCCCTGAGCCACCATGCCTCGTTTTTACGTATTGAAATACAGAGTAATCAACAGCTCTTAAAATATATTTTTGTAATTCTTATTAAAAATGTATTAAAAGGGCAAACACCTTGGAGTCGCAAAATAATATTCAAACGAATGTAAAGATATTTTTATTGCATCATAACTTAATTCTAATTTAACTAGATTTAATTATTATGAGTCATTTCTCTCATGTGGCAACAAAGACAAGGATAAATTTGCATCGATAATAACTCATTTTGTTGAGTTGTCTTATGTAGTAATTTAAGTTGTGTTGAATATTTAGTTATATGTTAAATATTTAATCAGAATAATGTTATATTTTTGCTGAAATAAAAACTTTATTACTATGATTTTTTATTTTTTGATTCTTAAAAAAGCATTGATGTAGGGCATGCCGGGAAAATGTATACCGGAAGGAGGCACTTAACTATAGGTCGTATATATTTCGGACATTTACCAAAGCGCTACGTGACGACACCAATTTTGGTCAGTCACAGTAACATATATNTCTTTCACTATATATATACTCAGAGACTTAACACAAAGACAGGCACTGAGCTATGTAGAACATAAATAAACTAAATATGCATCGATGTTGCCAAGTACACGAAACAAAAAACAAATAATAAACCGTTACAATAAAATATATAATCAAATAATAAATCAGTTAAACGAAACACGTAGACGAAAAAGAAATATATTTTAACAAATTCGATGTGCGATACGTCGTTGTGTTACATTAACTTTATATTAATTTACATCTTAATTTAAATGGAGAAACTTAACTCGATTTTAACACGCCATTTTGTTTAGAAACGATCAGCTGGTGCTGAGTATTGCAAAACAATGTTCGAGGCATCGCTCAGGAGGCGTGACCTTCTAGTCATACATTAAAAAAGGGAAAAAATGAACTTAATTTATATAAAACTTAAACTAGTTTGCTAAAATTAATCTGAGAATTTGTATGCATTCTTAAACATTATAAATAATATTCAACATTTATATGGAGAAACTTCGGACTACACAAAATTTACAAACTTGTTTCCCAAATTAGCTAAAAGTAATTTCACCACTCAATTCATCACCACCACCTAATTTATATAAAACCTAAATTAGTTAGCTAAAATTAATCTGAGATTTTGTATGCATTCTTAAACATTATAAATAGAATTCAAAATTTACTTCGAACTCTTACTAGAAATTTCGGAGTACACAAAATTTACAAATGTATTTTCCAAATTAGCTAAAAGTGATTTCACCACTCTTTCAGTTCCTTCAAGTTCTTTATATTTCTTTTCCCTTGCACAGAGGATTTTCGAACAGCTAGATTACTAACAAAGTAACATTTTTTTATCAATTAGGAGAAATAATCAGAATAATGGCTTGAAGTAATCAATGAATTTAATCATTCAAAGCATGCTTTGACTTTAACTTGACACTTATTTATTTTTTTTGGTTAATTAGCTAAATCATAGAATTTAGGAATTATTTCGTATTTAGCTTAGTAGCTTAGTAAAGAAACTAATATACACAAAAACTTTATACATTAGAGAATTTCAAATAAAGAAAATTATTTATTTTGATAAAAAATATTTTATACAGCTATTTAATTTTCTAAAACTCCTCCATATAGATATTTTGTATTAATTTTAGGCTATTTATGCTTTTGTTTCGTATCATATGTAAAAATCTAAAGATGGTGTCTTAGTTTTCCATTGTTGTCAGTGTATTTTTATTGGCCGGAAAATCACATGGTCGGATGCAGTTTTTCCACATTCACTTCCATATTGTTTTGGTTGTCATCAGCATAAAATTATTAAAAGTCATAAAGGTATCGTTTTTCTATAAACTAGGAGGCTTCGCCCCGTGCTCGCTCGCACTCGCCATATCATATTATACCGCGCTCGCCATTTTCATATTATACCCAATTGAGTTTAAATTAAATATTGTCATGTTTTTAGTGCATGAATCTGAATTGAACAACCTGATAATGCTCACTCTGGTTATTGTTATCTGGTTGCTCACTACGTGCTCTTGCGCGCCGAATCCAATCAATTAAAAATGAAAACTGTTGCCAGCGCGAGAAAAGAAATATCATCGGTTTTAT